>NW_028126298.1:600000-808000 GCF_965194825.1 Balaenoptera physalus
TCATGGAGCTTTGTGATTACAGGGGCCATGGAACATTGCGATAACAAGTGACATGGAGAATAGTGATGACAGCTGTCATAGAGCATTGTGATGAAAAGTGCTATTTAGCATTTTGATGACAGGGGTCATCAGTCATTGTGTTGACAGGGGTCATGGAGCATTGTGATTACAAGGGCAGGGAACCTTGTGGTGACCGGGGTCATGGAACATTTTGATGACAACTTTCATGGAACGTTGTGATGACAGGGGTCATGGAGCATTGTGTTGAAAGGGAACATGGAGCAGTGTGATTACAGGGTCCATGGAGCATTGTGAATACATAGGCCAGGGAACAATGTGATGACAGGGGTCATGTAGCATTGTGATGACAGGGTCATGGAGCATTGTGATTACAGGGAATATGGGGCACTGTGATGACGGGGGCATGGAGCATTGTGATTAAAATTGTCCTGGAGCATTGTGATGACAGCGGTCACAAAGAATTGGGATGAAAGGTATCATGAAGCATTGTGATGACAACGATCATGGATCATTTTGAAGACAGGGGTCATGGAACATTCTAATAACAAGGTTCATAAAGCATTTTGATGAAAGGGGTCATGGAGCATTGTGTTGACACGGGCATGGAGCATTGTAAGGATATTATATCTGGAGCATTGTGATGAAAAGGGGATGGAGCATTTTGATGACAGTCTCCAAGGAGCATTGTGCTGACAATGGCATGGAGCATTGTGATGAAAGGGGTACTGGAGCACTGTGAGGAAAGGAGTCATGGATCATTGTGTTGACACGGTCAAGGAACATTGCGATGACAAGCATTCTGGAGCATTGTGATGAAAGAGCATGGAGTATTGTGATGAAAGGTGACAAGGAGCATTGTGATGATATGGGCAGAGAACTTTGTGATGACATGGGTCATGGAGCATTGTGGTGAAAAGTGTCATGGAACATTGTACTGACAGGGATCATGGAGCTTTTTGGTAAGAGAGGCCTTGGAGATTTGTGATGGCAGGCGTCATGGGGCATTGTGATGACAGCGGTCTTGGAGCATTGTGATGAAAGGGGTCATGGAGTTCTGTGATTAGAGGGGCCATGGAGCATTGTGAATACAAAGCCTATGGAGCATTGAGATGACAGGTTTCATGGAGCCTTTTGATGAAAGTGATCATGGATCATTGTGATGACAAGTGTCCTGGAACCTTGTGATGAAACGGTTCATGGAGCATTTTGATGACAGGGACCATGGCAAATTGTGATGACACCTGTCACGGGGCATTGTGATGATAGTGGTCCTCTAGAATTGTGATGAATGGTATCATGGAGCACTGTGATGACAGGGGCCATGGAACATTGTGATGACAAATGACGTGGAGGATTGTGATGACAAGTGTCATGGGGCATTTTGATGACATTGGCATGGAGCATTATGATGACAAGAGTTCTGGAGCATTTTGATGACAAGCGCATGGAGCATTGTGATGACAGGGCCCATGGAACATTGTGATGAAAAGGACAGGGAACATTGTGATGACGGGGTTAATTTAGCATTGTGATGAAGGGGCCATGGAGCATTGAGATGACAGGGTCATGAGTCATGGTGATGACAGTGGTCATGGAGCATTGTGATGAAAGTGATCATGGAGCAATATGATAACAGCGGCCATGGAGCATTGTGATGACAGGTGTATTGGAGCATTGTGATGAAAGTCGTCATGGATCATTGTGATGACATGTGCCCTGGAACACTGTGATGACACGGTTCATCGAGTATTGTGATGACAAGGGTCATAGCGAATTGTGATGACAGGTGTCATGGGGCATTGTGATGACATTGATCATCTAGGAATTGTGATGAAAGGTATCATGGAGCACTTTGATGACTGGGGGCATGAAGCATTGTTATGAAAATTGTTCTGGATTATTGTGGTGACAGCAGTCATGGAGAATTGTGATGACAGGGATTATGCAGCATTGTGTTGACAAGGGTATGGACTATTGTGATGACAATGGTCGTGGAGCAATGTGATGAAAGTTTTCATGGAACATCGTGATGAAAAGTGCCTGGGAGCATTGTGACGATAAAGGCCATGGAGCATTGTGATGACAAGTGTCATGGAGCATTGTAATGAAAGGTTTCATTGTGCACTGTGATGACAAGGGGGATGGAGTATTGTGATGAAACTGGTCCTGGAGCATTGTGATAACAAACTCCATGGAGCATTGTGATGACAGGCATCATGGAGCATTGTGAAGAAAGGGGCCATGGGGAATTGTAATGACAATAGAGAAATGTGATAAAAATTGTCAGCGATCATAGTGATTAAAGTGGTCATTGAGAATTGTGATGAAAAGCGACATAGAGCATTGTGATGACAAAGGTCATGGAGAATTGTGATGAGCAGGGTCATGTAGGATTGTGATGCCACGGTCATGGAACATTGTGTTGAAAAGAATTCTGCAGCATTGTGAGGAAAAAGGCATGGAGCATTGTGATTATAGGGGACATGGAGCATTGTGATGACATGGGCAGGGAACACTGTGATGACAGGTGTTATGGAGCAATGTGATGACAAGTGTCAGGGAGCATTGTGATGAGAGGTGCCTTGGAGAATTGTGATGACAGGCCTCATGGGGCATTGAGATGACAGTCGTCATGGAGCGTTATGATGAGAGGTGTTATGGAGCACTGTGATTACAGGGGCCAGGGAGCATTGTGAACACAAAGGCCATGGAGCATTGAGATGACAGTGGTCATGGAGCATTGTGATGAAAGTGGTCATGGATCATTGTGATGACAAGTGTCCTGGGACCCTGTGATGACATGGTTCATGGAGCATTGTGATGACAATGGTCATGGCGAATTGTGATGACAATGTCATGAGGCATTGTGATGGCAGTGGTCATCTAGAAATGTGGTTAAAGTTATTATGGAGCCCAGTAATGAGAGGGGCCATGGAGCATTGTGATGACAAGTGTCATGGAGCATGGTGATGAAACGGACATGGAGCATTATAATGACAAGAGTTCTGGAGCATTGTGATTACAGGGGTCATGGCGCATTGTGATGCCAAAGGCCATGGAGCATTGTGATGACAGGTGTCCTGGAGCATTGAGATGAAACGGGTCATGGACCATTACGATGACAGGGTTCATGGAGAACTGTGATGACTGTGGCCATGGGGAATTTGGCTGAAAGGCGTACTGGAGCATTGTGAGAAAATGTTTCATGGAGCATTGTGATGACAAGGGCCATGGAGCATCGTGATGACAGGGTTCATGGGGCATTGTGCAGAAAGCGTTCATGGAGCACTGTGATGAAAAGCACTATGGATCATTGTGATGACAAGGGCCATGGAGCATTGTGAATACAAGGGACATGGAGCCTTGTGATGACAAGGGTCATGGATCATTGTAAAAACAGGAATCATTGGGCATTGTGATGACAGGGTCATGAAGCATTTTTATGTAAGTTGTCATGGAGAATTGTGATGAAAGGGATCATGTGAATTTGTAATGACAAGGGCCATGGAGCATTGTGATGAAACAAATCTTGGAGTATTTTGATGAAAGTTGTCATGGAGCATTGCGATGAAAAGCCCCAAGGAACATTGTGATGACAAGGGCCATCGAGCATTGTGATGACAAGTGTCATGGAGTATTGTGATGACAGGTGTCATGGAGCATCTTGATGACAAATGCCATGGAGAATTGTGATGAGAGGTGGCATTGGGCATTGTGATGAAAGGGTTCATGGAGTACTGTGATTACAGGGGCCGTGGAACATTGCGATAACAAGTGACATGGAGAATAGTGATGACAGCTGTCATAGAGCATTGTGATGAAAAGTGCTATTTAGCATTTTGATGACAGGGGTCATCAGTCATTGTGTTGACAGGGGTCACGGAGCATTGTGATTACAAGGGCAGGGAACCTTGTGGTGACCGGGGTCATGGAACATTTTGATGACAACTTTCATGGAACGTTGTGATGACAGGGGTCATGGAGCATTGTGTTGAAAGGGAACATGGAGCAGTGTGATTACAGGGTCCATGGAGCATTGTGAATACATAGGCCAGGGAACAATGTGATGACAGGGGTCATGTAGCATTGTGATGACAGGGTCATGGAGCATTGTGATTACAGGGAATATGGGGCACTGTGATGACGGGGGCATGGAGCATTGTGATTAAAATTGTCCTGGAGCATTGTGATGACAGCGGTCACAAAGAATTGGGATGAAAGGTATCATGCAGCATTGTGATGACAACGATCATGGATCATTTTGATGACAGGGGTCATGGAACATTCTAATAACAAGGTTCATAAAGCATTTTGATGACAGGGGTCATGGAGCATTGTGTTGACACGGGCATGGAGCATTGTAAGGATATTATATCTGGAGCATTGTGATGAAAAGGGGATGGAGCATTTTGATGACAGTCTCCAAGGAGCATTGTGCTGACAATGGCATGGAGCATTGTGATGAAAGGGGTACTAGAGCACTGTGAGGAAAGGAGTCATGGATCATTGTGTTGACACGGTCAAGGAACATTGCGATGACAAGCATTCTGGAGCATTGTGATGAAAGAGCATGGAGCATTGTGATGAAAGGTGACAAGGAGCATTGTGATGATATGGGCAGAGAACTTTGTGATGACATGGGTCATGGAGCATTGTGGTGAAAAGTGTCATGGAACATTGTACTGACAGGGATCATGGAGCTTTTTGGTAAGAGAGGCCTTGGAGATTTGTGATGGCAGGCGTCATGGGGCATTGTGATGATAGTGGTCCTCTAGAATTGTGATGAATGGTATCATGGAGCACTGTGATGACAGGGGCCATGGAACATTGTGATGACAAATGACGTGGAGGATTGTGATGACAAGTGTCATGGGGCATTTTGATGACATTGGCATGGAGCATTATGATGACAAGAGTTCTGGAGCATTTTGATGACAAGCGCATGGAGCATTGTGATGACAGGGCCCATGGAACATTGTGATGAAAAGGACAGGGAACATTGTGATGACGGGGTTAATTTAGCATTGTGATGAAGGGGCCATGGAGCATTGAGATGACAGGGTCATGAGTCATGGTGATGACAGTTGTCATGGAGCATTGTGATGAAAGTGATCATGGAGCAATATGATAACAGCGGCCATGGAGCATTGTGATGACAGGTGTATTGGAGCATTGTGATGAAAGTCGTCATGGATCATTGTGATGACATGTGCCCTGGAACACTGTGATGACACGGTTCATCGAGTATTGTGATGACAAGGGTCATAGCGAATTGTGATGACAGGTGTCATGGGGCATTGTGATGACATTGATCATCTAGGAATTGTGATGAAAGGTATCATGGAGCACTGTGATGACTGGGGGCATGAAGCATTGTTATGAAAATTGTTCTGGATTATTGTGGTGACAGCAGTCATGGAGAATTGTGATGACAGGGATTATGCAGCATTGTGTTGACAAGGGTATGGACTATTGTGATGACAATGGTCGTGGAGCAATGTGATGAAAGTTTTCATGGAACATCGTGATGAAAAGTGCCTGGGAGCATTGTGACGATAAAGGCCATGGAGCATTGTGATGACAAGTGTCATGGAGCATTGTAATGAAAGGTTTCATTGTGCACTGTGATGACAAGGGGGATGGAGTATTGTGATGAAACTGGTCCTGGAGCATTGTGATAACAAACTCCATGGAGCATTGTGATGACAGGCATCATGGAGCATTGTGAAGAAAGGGGCCATGGGGAATTGTAATGACAATAGAGAAATGTGATAAAAATTGTCAGCGATCATAGTGATTAAAGTGGTCATTGAGAATTGTGATGAAAAGCGACATAGAGCATTGTGATGACAAAGGTCATGGAGAATTGTGATGAGCAGGGTCATGTAGGATTGTGATGCCACGGTCATGGAACATTGTGTTGAAAAGAATTCTGCAGCATTGTGAGGAAAAAGGCATGGAGCATTGTGATTATAGGGGACATGGAGCATTGTGATGACATGGGCAGGGAACACTGTGATGACAGGTGCTATGGAGCAATGTGATGACAAGTGTCAGGGAGCATTGTGATGAGAGGTGCCTTGGAGAATTGTGATGACAGGCCTCATGGGGCATTGAGATGACAGTCGTCATGGAGCGTTATGATGAAAGGTGTTATGGAGCACTGTGATTACAGGGGCCAGGGAGCATTGTGAACACAAAGGCCATGGAGCATTGAGATGACAGTGGTCATGGAGCATTGTGATGAAAGTGGTCATGGATCATTGTGATGACAAGTGTCCTGGGACCCTGTGATGACATGGTTCATGGAGCATTGTGATGACAATGGTCATGGCGAATTGTGATGACAATGTCATGAGGCATTGTGATGGCAGTGGTCATCTAGAAATGTGGTTAAAGTTATTATGGAGCCCAGTAATGAGAGGGACCATGGAGCATTGTGATGACAAGTGTCATGGAGCATGGGGATGAAACGGATATGGAGCATTATAATGACAAGAGTTCTGGAGCATTGTGATTACAGGGACCATGGAGCATTGTGATGACAAAGGCTTGGGGCACTGTGATGACAAGGGCCATGGAGCATTGTGATTACAGGGGTCATGGGGCATTGTGATGAGTGAGGTCATGGAGCATTAAGATGAAACGAGTCATGGAGCACTGTGATTACAGGGGCCATGGCGCATTGTGATGCCAAAGGCCATGGATCATTGTGATGACAGGTGTCATGGAGCATTGAGATGAAACGGGTCATGGACCATTACGATGACAAGTGACATGGAGAATAGTGATGACAGGCGTCATAGAGCATTGTGATGACAAGTGCCATTTAGCATTTTGATGACAGGGGTCATCAAGCATTGTGTTGACAGGGTCACGGAGCATTGTGTTGACATGGGTCATGAAGCATTGTGAAGACAAGATTCATGGAGCATTGTGATGACACGGGCATGAAGCATGGTGATGACAACAGACCTGGAGCATTGTGATGACAAGGATATGGAGCATGGCGATGAAACGGACATGGAGCATTATAATGACAAGTGTTCTGGAGCCTTGTGATGACAAGAGCATGGAGCATTGTGATTACAGGGGCCATAGAGCTGTGTGATGACAAAGGCTTGGAGAACTGTGATGACAAGGGCCATGGAGCATTGTGATTACAGGGGTCATGGGGCATTGTGATGAGTGAGGTCATGGAGCATTTATGTGAAACGGGTCATGGAGCACTGTGATTACAGGGGCCATGGAACATTGCGATAACAAGTGACATGGAGAATAGTGATGACAGCTGTCATAGAGCATTGTGATGAAAAGTGCTATTTAGCATTTTGATGACAGGGGTCATCAGTCATTGTGTTGACAGGGGTCACGGAGCATTGTGATTACAAGGGCAGGGAACCTTGTGGTGACCGGGGTCATGGAACATTTTGATGACAACTTTCATGGAACGTTGTGATGACAGGGGTCATGGAGCATTGTGTTGAAAGGGAACATGGAGCAGTGTGATTACAGGGTCCATGGAGCATTGTGAATACATAGGCCAGGGAACAATGTGATGACAGGGGTCATGTAGCATTGTGATGACAGGGTCATGGAGCATTGTGATTACAGGGAATATGGGGCACTGTGATGACGGGGGCATGGAGCATTGTGATTAAAATTGTCCTGGAGCATTGTGATGACAGCGGTCACAAAGAATTGGGATGAAATGTATCATGCAGCAGTGTGATGACAGCGGTCATGGATCATTTTGATGACAGGGGTCATGGAACATTCTAATAACAAGGTTCATAAAGCATTTTGATGACAGGGGTCATGGAGCATTGTGTTGACACGGGCATGGAGCATTGTAATGATATTATATCTGGAGCATTGTGATGAAAAGGGGATGGAGCATTTTGATGACAGTCTCCAAGGAGCATTGTGCTGACAATGGCATGGAGCATTGTGATGAAAGGGGTACTGGAGCACTGTGAGGAAAGGAGTCATGGATCATTGTGTTGACACGGTCAAGGAACATTGCGATGACAAGCATTCTGGAGCATTGTGATGAAAGAGCATGGAGCATTGTGATGAAAGGTGACAAGGAGCATTGTGATGATATGGGCAGAGAACTTTGTGATGACATGGGTCATGGAGCATTGTGGTGAAAAGTGTCATGGAACATTGTACTGACAGGGATCATGGAGCTTTTTGGTAAGAGAGGCCTTGGAGATTTGTGATGGCAGGCGTAATGGCGCATTGTGATGATAGTGGTCCTCTAGAATTGTGATGAATGGTATCATGGAGCACTGTGATGACAGGGGCCATGGAACATTGTGATGACAAATGACGTGGAGGATTGTGATGACAAGTGTCATGGGGCATTTTGATGACATTGGCATGGAGCATTATGATGACAAGAGTTCTGGAGCATTTTGATGACAAGCGCATGGAGCATTGTGATGACAGGGCCCATGGAACATTGTGATGAAAAGGACAGGGAACATTGTGATGATGGGGTTAATTTAGCATTGTGATGAAGGGGCCATGGAGCATTGAGATGACAGGGTCATGTGTCATGGTGATGACAGTGGTCATGGAGCATTGTGATGAAAGTGATCATGGAGCAATATGATAACAGCGGCCATGGAGCATTGTGATGACAGGTGTATTGGAGCATTGTGATGAAAGTCGTCATGGATCATTGTGATGACATGTGCCCTGGAACACTGTGATGACACGGTTCATCGAGTATTGTGATGACAAGGGTCATAGCGAATTGTGATGACAGGTGTCATGGGGCATTGTGATGACATTGATCATCTAGGAATTGTGATGAAAGGTATCATGGAGCACTGTGATGACTGGGGGCATGAAGCATTGTTATGAAAATTGTTCTGGATTATTGTGGTGACAGCAGTCATGGAGAATTGTGATGACAGGGATTATGCAGCATTGTGTTGACAAGGGTATGGACTATTGTGATGACAATGGTCGTGGAGCAATGTGATGAAAGTTTTCATGGAACATCGTGATGAAAAGTGCCTGGGAGCATTGTGACGATAAAGGCCATGGAGCATTGTGATGACAAGTGTCATGGAGCATTGTAATGAAAGGTTTCATTGTGCACTGTGATGACAAGGGGGATGGAGTATTGTGATGAAACTGGTCCTGGAGCATTGTGATAACAAACTCCATGGAGCATTGTGATGACAGGCATCATGGAGCATTGTGAAGAAATGGGCCATGGGGAATTGTAATGACAATAGAGAAATGTGATAAAAATTGTCAGCGATCATAGTGATTAAAGTGGTCATTGAGAATTGTGATGAAAAGCGACATAGAGCATTGTGATGACAAAGGTCATGGAGAATTGTGATGAGCAGGGTCATGTAGGATTGTGATGCCACGGTCCTGGAACATTGTGTTGAAAAGAATTCTGCAGCATTGTGAGGAAAAAGGCATGGAGCATTGTGATTATAGGGGACATGGAGCATTGTGATGACATGGGCAGGGAACACTGTGATGACAGGTGTTATGGAGCAATGTGATGACAAGTGTCATGGAGCATTGTGATGAGAGGTGCCTTGGAGAATTGTGATGACAGGCCTCATGGGGCATTGAGATGACAGTCGTCATGGAGCGTTATGATGAAAGGTGTTATGGAGCACTGTGATTACAGGGGCCAGGGAGCATTGTGAACACAAAGGCCATGGAGCATTGAGATGACAGTGGTCATGGAGCATTGTGATGAAAGTGGTCATGGATCATTGTGATGACAAGTGTCCTGGGACCCTGTGATGACATGGTTCATGGAGCATTGTGATGACAATGGTAATGGCGAATTGTGATGACAATGTCATGAGGCATTGTGATGGCAGTGGTCATCTAGAAATGTGGTTAAAGTTATTATGGAGCCCAGTAATGAGAGGGGCCATGGAGCATTGTGATGACAAGTGTCATGGAGCATGGTGATGAAACGGATATGGAGCATTATAATGACAAGAGTTCTGGAGCATTGTGATTACAGGGACCATGGAGCATTGTGATGACAAAGGCTTGGGGCACTGTGATGACAAGGGCCATGGAGCATTGTGATTACAGGGGTCATGGGGCATTGTGATGAGTGGGGTCATGGAGCATTAAGATGAAACGAGTCATGGAGCACTGTGATTACAGGGGCCATGGCGCATTGTGATGCCAAAGGCCATGGAGCATTGTGATGACAGGTGTCATGGAGCATTGAGATGAAACGGGTCATGGACCATTACGATGACAGGGGTCATGGAGAATTGTGATGACTGTGGCCATGGGGAATTTGGATGAAAGGCGTACAGGAGCATTGTGAGGAAATGTTTCATGGAGCATTGTGATGACAAGGGCCATGGAGCATCGTGATGACAGGGGTCATGGGGCATTGTGCTGAAAGCGGTCATGGAGCATTGTGATGAAAAGCGCTATGGAGCACTGTGATGACAAGGGCCATGGATCATTGTGAATACAAGGGACATGGAGCCTTGTGATGACAAGGGTCATGGATCATTGTAAAAACAGGTATCATTGGGCATTGTGATGACAGGGGCATGGCACATTTTTATGTAAGTAGCCATGGAGAATTGTGATGAAAGGGATCATGTGAATTTGTAATGACAAGGGCCATGGAGCATTGTGATGAAACAAATCTTGGAGTATTTTGATGAAAGTTGTCATGGAGCATTGCGATGAAAAGCACCAAGGAACATTGTGATGACAAGGGCCATCGAGCATTGTGATGACAAGTGTCATGGAGTATTGTGATGACAGGTGTCATGGAGCATCTTGATGACAAATGCCATGGAGAATTGTGATGAGAGGTGGCATTGGGCATTGTGATGAAAGGGGTCATGGAGTACTGTGATTACAGGGGCCTTGGAGCATTGTGATGACAAGTGACATGGAGAATAGTGATGACAGGCGTCATAGAGCATTGTGATGACAAGTGCCATTTAGCATTTTGATGACAGGGGTCATCAAGCATTGTGTTGACAGGGTCACGGAGCATTGTGATGACATGGGTCATGAAGCATTTTGAAGACAAGATTCATGGAGCATTGTGATGACACGGGCATGAAGCATGGTGATGACAACAGACCTGGAGCATTGTGATGACAAGGATATGGAGCATGGCGATGAAACGGACATGGAGCATTATAATGACAAGTGTTCTGGAGCCTTGTGATGACAAGAGCATGGAGCATTGTGATTACAGGGGCCATAGAGCTGTGTGATGACAAAGGCTTGGAGAACTGTGATGACAAGGGCCATGGAGCATTGTGATTACAGGGGTCATGGGGCATTGTGATGAGTGAGGTCATGGAGCATTTATGTGAAACGGGTCATGGAGCACTGTGATTACAGGGGCCATGGAACATTGCGATAACAAGTGACATGGAGAATAGTGATGACAGCTGTCATAGAGCATTGTGATGAAAAGTGCTATTTAGCATTTTGATGACAGGGGTCATCAGTCATTGTGTTGACAGGGGTCACGGAGCATTGTGATTACAAGGGCAGGGAACCTTGTGGTGACCGGGGTCATGGAACATTTTGATGACAACTTTCATGGAACGTTGTGATGACAGGGGTCATGGAGCATTGTGTTGAAAGGGAACATGGAGCAGTGTGATTACAGGGTCCATGGAGCATTGTGAATACATAGGCCAGGGAACAATGTGATGACAGGGGTCATGTAGCATTGTGATGACAGGGTCATGGAGCATTGTGATTACAGGGAATATGGGGCACTGTGATGACGTGGGCATGGAGCATTGTGATTAAAATTGTCCTGGAGCATTGTGATGACAGCGGTCACAAAGAATTGGGATGAAAGGTATCATGCAGCATTGTGATGACAACGATCATGGATCATTTTGATGACAGGGGTCATGGAACATTCTAATAACAAGGTTCATAAAGCATTTTGATGACAGGGGTCATGGAGCATTGTGTTGACACGGGCATGGAGCATTGTAAGGATATTATATCTGGAGCATTGTGATGAAAAGGGGATGGAGCATTTTGATGACAGTCTCCAAGGAGCATTGTGCTGACAATGGCATGGAGCATTGTGATGAAAGGGGTACTGGAGCACTGTGAGGAAAGGAGTCATGGATCATTGTGTTGACACGGTCAAGGAACATTGCGATGACAAGCATTCTGGAGCATTGTGATGAAAGAGCATGGAGTATTGTGATGAAAGGTGACAAGGAGCATTGTGATGATATGGGCAGAGAACTTTGTGATGACATGGGTCATGGAGCATTGTGGTGAAAAGTGTCATGGAACATTGTACTGACAGGGATCATGGAGCTTTTTGGTAAGAGAGGCCTTGGAGATTTGTGATGGCAGGCGTCATGGGGCATTGTGATGACAGCGGTCTTGGAGCATTGTGATGAAAGGAGTCATGGAGTTCTGTGATTAGAGGGGCCATGGAGCATTGTGAATACAAAGCCTATGGAGCATTGAGATGACAGGTTTCATGGAGCCTTTTGATGAAAGTGATCATGGATCATTGTGATGACAAGTGTCCTGGAACCTTGTGATGAAACGGTTCATGGAGCATTTTGATGACAGGGACCATGGCAAATTGTGATGACACCTGTCACGGGGCATTGTGATGATAGTGGTCCTCTAGAATTGTGATGAATGGTATCATGGAGCACTGTGATGACAGGGGCCATGGAACATTGTGATGACAAATGACGTGGAGGATTGTGATGACAAGTGTCATGGGGCATTTTGATGACATTGGCATGGAGCATTATGATGACAAGAGTTCTGGAGCATTTTGATGACAAGCGCATGGAGCATTGTGATGACAGGGCCCATGGAACATTGTGATGAAAAGGACAGGGAACATTGTGATGACGGGGTTAATTTAGCATTGTGATGAAGGGGCCATGGAGCATTGAGATGACAGGTGTATTGGAGCATTGTGATGAAAGTCGTCATGGATCATTGTGATGACATGTGCCCTGGAACACTGTGATGACACGGTTCATCGAGTATTGTGATGACAAGGGTCATAGCGAATTGTGATGACAGGTGTCATGGGGCATTGTGATGACATTGATCATCTAGGAATTGTGATGAAAGGTATCATGGAGCACTGTGATGACTGGGGGCATGAAGCATTGTTATGAAAATTGTTCTGGATTATTGTGGTGACAGCAGTCATGGAGAATTGTGATGACAGGGATTATGCAGCATTGTGTTGACAAGGGTATGGACTATTGTGATGACAATGGTCGTGGAGCAATGTGATGAAAGTTTTCATGGAACATCGTGATGAAAAGTGCCTGGGAGCATTGTGACGATAAAGGCCATGGAGCATTGTGATGACAAGTGTCATGGAGCATTGTAATGAAAGGTTTCATTGTGCACTGTGATGACAAGGGGGATGGAGTATTGTGATGAAACTGGTCCTGGAGCATTGTGATAACAAACTCCATGGAGCATTGTGATGACAGGCATCATGGAGCATTGTGAAGAAAGGGGCCATGGGGAATTGTAATGACAATAGAGAAATGTGATAAAAATTGTCAGCCATCATAGTGATTAAAGTGGTCATTGAGAATTGTGATGAAAAGCGACATAGAGCATTGTGATGACAAAGGTCATGGAGAATTGTGATGAGCAGGGTCATGTAGGATTGTGATGCCACGGTCATGGAACATTGTGTTGAAAAGAATTCTGCAGCATTGTGAGGAAAAAGGCATGGAGCATTGTGATTATAGGGGACATGGAGCATTGTGATGACATGGGCAGGGAACACTGTGATGACAGGTGCTATGGAGCAATGTGATGACAAGTGTCAGGGAGCATTGTGATGAGAGGTGCCTTGGAGAATTGTGATGACAGGCCTCATGGGGCATTGAGATGACAGTCGTCATGGAGCGTTATGATGAAAGGTGTTATGGAGCACTGTGATTACAGGGGCCAGGGAGCATTGTGAACACAAAGGCCATGGAGCATTGAGATGACAGTGGTCATGGAGCATTGTGATGAAAGTGGTCATGGATCATTGTGATGACAAGTGTCCTGGGACCCTGTGATGACATGGTTCATGGAGCATTGTGATGACAATGGTAATGGCGAATTGTGATGACAATGTCATGAGGCATTGTGATGGCAGTGGTCATCTAGAAATGTGGTTAAAGTTATTATGGAGCCCAGTAATGAGAGGGACCATGGAGCATTGTGATGACAAGTGTCATGGAGCATGGGGATGAAACGGATATGGAGCATTATAATGACAAGAGATCTGGAGCATTGTGATTACAGGGACCATGGAGCATTGTGATGACAAAGGCTTGGGGCACTGTGATGACAAGGGCCATGGAGCATTGTGATTACATGGGTCATGGGGCATTGTGATGAGTGAGGTCATGGAGCATTAAGATGAAACGAGTCATGGAGCACTGTGATTACAGGGGCCATGGCGCATTGTGATGCCAAAGGCCATGGAGCATTGTGATGACAGGTGTCATGGAGCATTGAGATGAAACGGGTCATGGACCATTACGATGACAGGGGTCATGGAGAATTGTGATGACTGTGGCCATGGGGAATTTGGATGAAAGGCGTACAGGAGCATTGTGAGGAAATGTTTCATGGAGCATTGTGATGACAAGGGCCATGGAGCATCGTGATGACAGGGGTCATGGGGCATTGTGCTGAAAGCGGTCATGGAGCATTGTGATGAAAAGCGCTATGGAGCACTGTGATGACAAGGGCCATGGATCATTGTGAATACAAGGGACATGGAGCCTGGTGATGACAAGGGTCATGGATCATTGTAAAAACAGGTATCATTGGGCATTGTGATGACAGGGGCATGGCGCATTTTTATGTAAGTAGCCATGGAGAATTGTGATGAAAGGGATCATGTGAATTTGTAATGACAAGGGCCATGGAGCATTGTGATGAAACAAATCTTGGAGTATTTTGATGAAAGTTGTCATGGAGCATTGCGATGAAAAGCACCAAGGAACATTGTGATGACAAGGGCCATCGAGCATTGTGATGACAAGTGTCATGGAGTATTGTGATGACAGGTGTCATGGAGCATCTTGATGACAAATGCCATGGAGAATTGTGATGAGAGGTGGCATTGGGCATTGTGATGAAAGGGGTCATGGAGTACTGTGATTACAGGGGCCTTGGAGCATTGTGATGACAAGTGACATGGAGAATAGTGATGACAGGCGTCATAGAGCATTGTGATGACAAGTGCCATTTAGCATTTTGATGACAGGGGTCATCAAGCATTGTGTTGACAGGGTCACGGAGCATTGTGATGACATGGGTCATGAAGCATTGTGAAGACAAGATTCATGGAGCATTGTGATGACACGGGCATGAAGCATGGTGATGACAACAGACCTGGAGCATTGTGATGACAAGGATATGGAGCATGGCGATGAAACGGACATGGAGCATTATAATGACAAGTGATCTGGAGCCTTGTGATGACAAGAGCATGGAGCATTGTGATTACAGGGGCCATAGAGCTGTGTGATGACAAAGGCTTGGAGAACTGTGATGACAAGGGCCATGGAGCATTGTGATTACAGGGGTCATGGGGCATTGTGATGAGTGAGGTCATGGAGCATTTATGTGAAACGGGTCATGGAGCTTTGTGATTACAGGGGCCATGGAACATTGCGATAACAAGTGACATGGAGAATAGTGATGACAGCTGTCATAGAGCATTGTGATGAAAAGTGCTATTTAGCATTTTGATGACAGGGGTCATCAGTCATTGTGTTGACAGGGGTCATGGAGCATTGTGATTACAAGGGCAGGGAACCTTGTGGTGACCGGGGTCATGGAACATTTTGATGACAACTTTCATGGAACGTTGTGATGACAGGGGTCATGGAGCATTGTGTTGAAAGGGAACATGGAGCAGTGTGATTACAGGGTCCATGGAGCATTGTGAATACATAGGCCAGGGAACAATGTGATGACAGGGGTCATGTAGCATTGTGATGACAGGGTCATGGAGCATTGTGATTACAGGGAATATGGGGCACTGTGATGACGGGGGCATGGAGCATTGTGATTAAAATTGTCCTGGAGCATTGTGATGACAGCGGTCACAAAGAATTGGGATGAAAGCTATCATGAAGCATTGTGATGACAACGATCATGGATCATTTTGAAGACAGGGGTCATGGAACATTCTAATAACAAGGTTCATAAAGCATTTTGATGAAAGGGGTCATGGAGCATTGTGTTGACACGGGCATGGAGCATTGTAAGGATATTATATCTGGAGCATTGTGATGAAAAGGGGATGGAGCATTTTGATGACAGTCTCCAAGGAGCATTGTGCTGACAATGGCATGGAGCATTGTGATGAAAGGGGTACTGGAGCACTGTGAGGAAAGGAGTCATGGATCATTGTGTTGACACGGTCAAGGAACATTGCGATGACAAGCATTCTGGAGCATTGTGATGAAAGAGCATGGAGTATTGTGATGAAAGGTGACAAGGAGCATTGTGATGATATGGGCAGAGAACTTTGTGATGACATGGGTCATGGAGCATTGTGGTGAAAAGTGTCATGGAACATTGTACTGACAGGGATCATGGAGCTTTTTGGTAAGAGAGGCCTTGGAGATTTGTGATGGCAGGCGTCATGGGGCATTGTGATGACAGCGGTCTTGGAGCATTGTGATGAAAGGGGTCATGGAGTTCTGTGATTAGAGGGGCCATGGAGCATTGTGAATACAAAGCCTATGGAGCATTGAGATGACAGGTTTCATGGAGCCTTTTGATGAAAGTGATCATGGATCATTGTGATGACAAGTGTCCTGGAACCTTGTGATGAAACGGTTCATGGAGCATTTTGATGACAGGGACCATGGCAAATTGTGATGACACCTGTCACGGGGCATTGTGATGATAGTGGTCCTCTAGAATTGTGATGAATGGTATCATGGAGCACTGTGATGACAGGGGCCATGGAACATTGTGATGACAAATGACGTGGAGGATTGTGATGACAAGTGTCATGGGGCATTTTGATGACATTGGCATGGAGCATTATGATGACAAGAGTTCTGGAGCATTTTGATGACAAGCGCATGGAGCATTGTGATGACAGGGCCCATGGAACATTGTGATGAAAAGGACAGGGAACATTGTGATGACGGGGTTAATTTAGCATTGTGATGAAGGGGCCATGGAGCATTGAGATGACAGGGTCATGAGTCATGGTGATGACAGTGGTCATGGAGCATTGTGATGAAAGTGATCATGGAGCAATATGATAACAGCGGCCATGGAGCATTGTGATGACAGGTGTATTGGAGCATTGTGATGAAAGTCGTCATGGATCATTGTGATGACATGTGCCCTGGAACACTGTGATGACACGGTTCATCGAGTATTGTGATGACAAGGGTCATAGCGAATTGTGATGACAGGTGTCATGGGGCATTGTGATGACATTGATCATCTAGGAATTGTGATGAAAGGTATCATGGAGCACTTTGATGACTGGGGGCATGAAGCATTGTTATGAAAATTGTTCTGGATTATTGTGGTGACAGCAGTCATGGAGAATTGTGATGACAGGGATTATGCAGCATTGTGTTGACAAGGGTATGGACTATTGTGATGACAATGGTCGTGGAGCAATGTGATGAAAGTTTTCATGGAACATCGTGATGAAAAGTGCCTGGGAGCATTGTGACGATAAAGGCCATGGAGCATTGTGATGACAAGTGTCATGGAGCATTGTAATGAAAGGTTTCATTGTGCACTGTGATGACAAGGGGGATGGAGTATTGTGATGAAACTGGTCCTGGAGCATTGTGATAACAAACTCCATGGAGCATTGTGATGACAGGCATCATGGAGCATTGTGAAGAAAGGGGCCATGGGGAATTGTAATGACAATAGAGAAATGTGATAAAAATTGTCAGCGATCATAGTGATTAAAGTGGTCATTGAGAATTGTGATGAAAAGCGACATAGAGCATTGTGATGACAAAGGTCATGGAGAATTGTGATGAGCAGGGTCATGTAGGATTGTGATGCCACGGTCATGGAACATTGTGTTGAAAAGAATTCTGCAGCATTGTGAGGAAAAAGGCATGGAGCATTGTGATTATAGGGGACATGGAGCATTGTGATGACATGGGCAGGGAACACTGTGATGACAGGTGTTATGGAGCAATGTGATGACAAGTGTCAGGGAGCATTGTGATGAGAGGTGCCTTGGAGAATTGTGATGACAGGCCTCATGGGGCATTGAGATGACAGTCGTCATGGAGCGTTATGATCAGAGGTGTTATGGAGCACTGTGATTACAGGGGCCAGGGAGCATTGTGAACACAAAGGCCATGGAGCATTGAGATGACAGTGGTCATGGAGCATTGTGATGAAAGTGGTCATGGATCATTGTGATGACAAGTGTCCTGGGACCCTGTGATGACATGGTTCATGGAGCATTGTGATGACAATGGTCATGGCGAATTGTGATGACAATGTCATGAGGCATTGTGATGGCAGTGGTCATCTAGAAATGTGGTTAAAGTTATTATGGAGCCCAGTAATGAGAGGGGCCATGGAGCATTGTGATGACAAGTGTCATGGAGCATGGTGATGAAACGGACATGGAGCATTATAATGACAAGAGTTCTGGAGCATTGTGATTACAGGGGTCATGGCGCATTGTGATGCCAAAGGCCATGGAGCATTGTGATGACAGGTGTCCTGGAGCATTGAGATGAAACGGGTCATGGACCATTACGATGACAGGGTTCATGGAGAACTGTGATGACTGTGGCCATGGGGAATTTGGCTGAAAGGCGTACTGGAGCATTGTGAGAAAATGTTTCATGGAGCATTGTGATGACAAGGGCCATGGAGCATCGTGATGACAGGGTTCATGGGGCATTGTGCAGAAAGCGTTCATGGAGCACTGTGATGAAAAGCACTATGGATCATTGTGATGACAAGGGCCATGGAGCATTGTGAATACAAGGGACATGGAGCCTTGTGATGACAAGGGTCATGGATCATTGTAAAAACAGGAATCATTGGGCATTGTGATGACAGGGTCATGAAGCATTTTTATGTAAGTTGTCATGGAGAATTGTGATGAAAGGGATCATGTGAATTTGTAATGACAAGGGCCATGGAGCATTGTGATGAAACAAATCTTGGAGTATTTTGATGAAAGTTGTCATGGAGCATTGCGATGAAAAGCCCCAAGGAACATTGTGATGACAAGGGCCATCGAGCATTGTGATGACAAGTGTCATGGAGTATTGTGATGACAGGTGTCATGGAGCATCTTGATGACAAATGCCATGGAGAATTGTGATGAGAGGTGGCATTGGGCATTGTGATGAAAGGGTTCATGGAGTACTGTGATTACAGGGGCCGTGGAACATTGCGATAACAAGTGACATGGAGAATAGTGATGACAGCTGTCATAGAGCATTGTGATGAAAAGTGCTATTTAGCATTTTGATGACAGGGGTCATCAGTCATTGTGTTGACAGGGGTCACGGAGCATTGTGATTACAAGGGCAGGGAACCTTGTGGTGACCGGGGTCATGGAACATTTTGATGACAACTTTCATGGAACGTTGTGATGACAGGGGTCATGGAGCATTGTGTTGAAAGGGAACATGGAGCAGTGTGATTACAGGGTCCATGGAGCATTGTGAATACATAGGCCAGGGAACAATGTGATGACAGGGGTCATGTAGCATTGTGATGACAGGGTCATGGAGCATTGTGATTACAGGGAATATGGGGCACTGTGATGACGGGGGCATGGAGCATTGTGATTAAAATTGTCCTGGAGCATTGTGATGACAGCGGTCACAAAGAATTGGGATGAAAGGTATCATGCAGCATTGTGATGACAACGATCATGGATCATTTTGATGACAGGGGTCATGGAACATTCTAATAACAAGGTTCATAAAGCATTTTGATGACAGGGGTCATGGAGCATTGTGTTGACACGGGCATGGAGCATTGTAAGGATATTATATCTGGAGCATTGTGATGAAAAGGGGATGGAGCATTTTGATGACAGTCTCCAAGGAGCATTGTGCTGACAATGGCATGGAGCATTGTGATGAAAGGGGTACTAGAGCACTGTGAGGAAAGGAGTCATGGATCATTGTGTTGACACGGTCAAGGAACATTGCGATGACAAGCATTCTGGAGCATTGTGATGAAAGAGCATGGAGCATTGTGATGAAAGGTGACAAGGAGCATTGTGATGATATGGGCAGAGAACTTTGTGATGACATGGGTCATGGAGCATTGTGGTGAAAAGTGTCATGGAACATTGTACTGACAGGGATCATGGAGCTTTTTGGTAAGAGAGGCCTTGGAGATTTGTGATGGCAGGCGTCATGGGGCATTGTGATGATAGTGGTCCTCTAGAATTGTGATGAATGGTATCATGGAGCACTGTGATGACAGGGGCCATGGAACATTGTGATGACAAATGACGTGGAGGATTGTGATGACAAGTGTCATGGGGCATTTTGATGACATTGGCATGGAGCATTATGATGACAAGAGTTCTGGAGCATTTTGATGACAAGCGCATGGAGCATTGTGATGACAGGGCCCATGGAACATTGTGATGAAAAGGACAGGGAACATTGTGATGACGGGGTTAATTTAGCATTGTGATGAAGGGGCCATGGAGCATTGAGATGACAGGGTCATGAGTCATGTTGATGACAGTTGTCATGGAGCATTGTGATGAAAGTGATCATGGAGCAATATGATAACAGCGGCCATGGAGCATTGTGATGACAGGTGTATTGGAGCATTGTGATGAAAGTCGTCATGGATCATTGTGATGACATGTGCCCTGGAACACTGTGATGACACGGTTCATCGAGTATTGTGATGACAAGGGTCATAGCGAATTGTGATGACAGGTGTCATGGGGCATTGTGATGACATTGATCATCTAGGAATTGTGATGAAAGGTATCATGGAGCACTGTGATGACTGGGGGCATGAAGCATTGTTATGAAAATTGTTCTGGATTATTGTGGTGACAGCAGTCATGGAGAATTGTGATGACAGGGATTATGCAGCATTGTGTTGACAAGGGTATGGACTATTGTGATGACAATGGTCGTGGAGCAATGTGATGAAAGTTTTCATGGAACATCGTGATGAAAAGTGCCTGGGAGCATTGTGACGATAAAGGCCATGGAGCATTGTGATGACAAGTGTCATGGAGCATTGTAATGAAAGGTTTCATTGTGCACTGTGATGACAAGGGGGATGGAGTATTGTGATGAAACTGGTCCTGGAGCATTGTGATAACAAACTCCATGGAGCATTGTGATGACAGGCATCATGGAGCATTGTGAAGAAAGGGGCCATGGGGAATTGTAATGACAATAGAGAAATGTGATAAAAATTGTCAGCGATCATAGTGATTAAAGTGGTCATTGAGAATTGTGATGAAAAGCGACATAGAGCATTGTGATGACAAAGGTCATGGAGAATTGTGATGAGCAGGGTCATGTAGGATTGTGATGCCACGGTCATGGAACATTGTGTTGAAAAGAATTCTGCAGCATTGTGAGGAAAAAGGCATGGAGCATTGTGATTATAGGGGACATGGAGCATTGTGATGACATGGGCAGGGAACACTGTGATGACAGGTGCTATGGAGCAATGTGATGACAAGTGTCAGGGAGCATTGTGATGAGAGGTGCCTTGGAGAATTGTGATGACAGGCCTCATGGGGCATTGAGATGACAGTCGTCATGGAGCGTTATGATGAAAGGTGTTATGGAGCACTGTGATTACAGGGGCCAGGGAGCATTGTGAACACAAAGGCCATGGAGCATTGAGATGACAGTGGTCATGGAGCATTGTGATGAAAGTGGTCATGGATCATTGTGATGACAAGTGTCCTGGGACCCTGTGATGACATGGTTCATGGAGCATTGTGATGACAATGGTCATGGCGAATTGTGATGACAATGTCATGAGGCATTGTGATGGCAGTGGTCATCTAGAAATGTGGTTAAAGTTATTATGGAGCCCAGTAATGAGAGGGACCATGGAGCATTGTGATGACAAGTGTCATGGAGCATGGGGATGAAACGGATATGGAGCATTATAATGACAAGAGTTCTGGAGCATTGTGATTACAGGGACCATGGAGCATTGTGATGACAAAGGCTTGGGGCACTGTGATGACAAGGGCCATGGAGCATTGTGATTACAGGGGTCATGGGGCATTGTGATGAGTGAGGTCATGGAGCATTAAGATGAAACGAGTCATGGAGCACTGTGATTACAGGGGCCATGGCGCATTGTGATGCCAAAGGCCATGGATCATTGTGATGACAGGTGTCATGGAGCATTGAGATGAAACGGGTCATGGACCATTACGATGACAAGTGACATGGAGAATAGTGATGACAGGCGTCATAGAGCATTGTGATGACAAGTGCCATTTAGCATTTTGATGACAGGGGTCATCAAGCATTGTGTTGACAGGGTCACGGAGCATTGTGTTGACATGGGTCATGAAGCATTGTGAAGACAAGATTCATGGAGCATTGTGATGACACGGGCATGAAGCATGGTGATGACAACAGACCTGGAGCATTGTGATGACAAGGATATGGAGCATGGCGATGAAACGGACATGGAGCATTATAATGACAAGTGTTCTGGAGCCTTGTGATGACAAGAGCATGGAGCATTGTGATTACAGGGGCCATAGAGCTGTGTGATGACAAAGGCTTGGAGAACTGTGATGACAAGGGCCATGGAGCATTGTGATTACAGGGGTCATGGGGCATTGTGATGAGTGAGGTCATGGAGCATTTATGTGAAACGGGTCATGGAGCACTGTGATTACAGGGGCCATGGAACATTGCGATAACAAGTGACATGGAGAATAGTGATGACAGCTGTCATAGAGCATTGTGATGAAAAGTGCTATTTAGCATTTTGATGACAGGGGTCATCAGTCATTGTGTTGACAGGGGTCACGGAGCATTGTGATTACAAGGGCAGGGAACCTTGTGGTGACCGGGGTCATGGAACATTTTGATGACAACTTTCATGGAACGTTGTGATGACAGGGGTCATGGAGCATTGTGTTGAAAGGGAACATGGAGCAGTGTGATTACAGGGTCCATGGAGCATTGTGAATACATAGGCCAGGGAACAATGTGATGACAGGGGTCATGTAGCATTGTGATGACAGGGTCATGGAGCATTGTGATTACAGGGAATATGGGGCACTGTGATGACGGGGGCATGGAGCATTGTGATTAAAATTGTCCTGGAGCATTGTGATGACAGCGGTCACAAAGAATTGGGATGAAATGTATCATGCAGCAGTGTGATGACAGCGGTCATGGATCATTTTGATGACAGGGGTCATGGAACATTCTAATAACAAGGTTCATAAAGCATTTTGATGACAGGGGTCATGGAGCATTGTGTTGACACGGGCATGGAGCATTGTAATGATATTATATCTGGAGCATTGTGATGAAAAGGGGATGGAGCATTTTGATGACAGTCTCCAAGGAGCATTGTGCTGACAATGGCATGGAGCATTGTGATGAAAGGGGTACTGGAGCACTGTGAGGAAAGGAGTCATGGATCATTGTGTTGACACGGTCAAGGAACATTGCGATGACAAGCATTCTGGAGCATTGTGATGAAAGAGCATGGAGCATTGTGATGAAAGGTGACAAGGAGCATTGTGATGATATGGGCAGAGAACTTTGTGATGACATGGGTCATGGAGCATTGTGGTGAAAAGTGTCATGGAACATTGTACTGACAGGGATCATGGAGCTTTTTGGTAAGAGAGGCCTTGGAGATTTGTGATGGCAGGCGTCATGGCGCATTGTGATGATAGTGGTCCTCTAGAATTGTGATGAATGGTATCATGGAGCACTGTGATGACAGGGGCCATGGAACATTGTGATGACAAATGACGTGGAGGATTGTGATGACAAGTGTCATGGGGCATTTTGATGACATTGGCATGGAGCATTATGATGACAAGAGTTCTGGAGCATTTTGATGACAAGCGCATGGAGCATTGTGATGACAGGGCCCATGGAACATTGTGATGAAAAGGACAGGGAACATTGTGATGACGGGGTTAATTTAGCATTGTGATGAAGGGGCCATGGAGCATTGAGATGACAGGGTCATGTGTCATGGTGATGACAGTGGTCATGGAGCATTGTGATGAAAGTGATCATGGAGCAATATGATAACAGCGGCCATGGAGCATTGTGATGACAGGTGTATTGGAGCATTGTGATGAAAGTCGTCATGGATCATTGTGATGACATGTGCCCTGGAACACTGTGATGACACGGTTCATCGAGTATTGTGATGACAAGGGTCATAGCGAATTGTGATGACAGGTGTCATGGGGCATTGTGATGACATTGATCATCTAGGAATTGTGATGAAAGGTATCATGGAGCACTGTGATGACTGGGGGCATGAAGCATTGTTATGAAAATTGTTCTGGATTATTGTGGTGACAGCAGTCATGGAGAATTGTGATGACAGGGATTATGCAGCATTGTGTTGACAAGGGTATGGACTATTGTGATGACAATGGTCGTGGAGCAATGTGATGAAAGTTTTCATGGAACATCGTGATGAAAAGTGCCTGGGAGCATTGTGACGATAAAGGCCATGGAGCATTGTGATGACAAGTGTCATGGAGCATTGTAATGAAAGGTTTCATTGTGCACTGTGATGACAAGGGGGATGGAGTATTGTGATGAAACTGGTCCTGGAGCATTGTGATAACAAACTCCATGGAGCATTGTGATGACAGGCATCATGGAGCATTGTGAAGAAATGGGCCATGGGGAATTGTAATGACAATAGAGAAATGTGATAAAAATTGTCAGCGATCATAGTGATTAAAGTGGTCATTGAGAATTGTGATGAAAAGCGACATAGAGCATTGTGATGACAAAGGTCATGGAGAATTGTGATGAGCAGGGTCATGTAGGATTGTGATGCCACGGTCCTGGAACATTGTGTTGAAAAGAATTCTGCAGCATTGTGAGGAAAAAGGCATGGAGCATTGTGATTATAGGGGACATGGAGCATTGTGATGACATGGGCAGGGAACACTGTGATGACAGGTGTTATGGAGCAATGTGATGACAAGTGTCATGGAGCATTGTGATGAGAGGTGCCTTGGAGAATTGTGATGACAGGCCTCATGGGGCATTGAGATGACAGTCGTCATGGAGCGTTATGATGAAAGGTGTTATGGAGCACTGTGATTACAGGGGCCAGGGAGCATTGTGAACACAAAGGCCATGGAGCATTGAGATGACAGTGGTCATGGAGCATTGTGATGAAAGTGGTCATGGATCATTGTGATGACAAGTGTCCTGGGACCCTGTGATGACATGGTTCATGGAGCATTGTGATGACAATGGTAATGGCGAATTGTGATGACAATGTCATGAGGCATTGTGATGGCAGTGGTCATCTAGAAATGTGGTTAAAGTTATTATGGAGCCCAGTAATGAGAGGGGCCATGGAGCATTGTGATGACAAGTGTCATGGAGCATGGTGATGAAACGGATATGGAGCATTATAATGACAAGAGTTCTGGAGCATTGTGATTACAGGGACCATGGAGCATTGTGATGACAAAGGCTTGGGGCACTGTGATGACAAGGGCCATGGAGCATTGTGATTACAGGGGTCATGGGGCATTGTGATGAGTGGGGTCATGGAGCATTAAGATGAAACGAGTCATGGAGCACTGTGATTACAGGGGCCATGGCGCATTGTGATGCCAAAGGCCATGGAGCATTGTGATGACAGGTGTCATGGAGCATTGAGATGAAACGGGTCATGGACCATTACGATGACAGGGGTCATGGAGAATTGTGATGACTGTGGCCATGGGGAATTTGGATGAAAGGCGTACAGGAGCATTGTGAGGAAATGTTTCATGGAGCATTGTGATGACAAGGGCCATGGAGCATCGTGATGACAGGGGTCATGGGGCATTGTGCTGAAAGCGGTCATGGAGCATTGTGATGAAAAGCGCTATGGAGCACTGTGATGACAAGGGCCATGGATCATTGTGAATACAAGGGACATGGAGCCTTGTGATGACAAGGGTCATGGATCATTGTAAAAACAGGTATCATTGGGCATTGTGATGACAGGGGCATGGCACATTTTTATGTAAGTAGCCATGGAGAATTGTGATGAAAGGGATCATGTGAATTTGTAATGACAAGGGCCATGGAGCATTGTGATGAAACAAATCTTGGAGTATTTTGATGAAAGTTGTCATGGAGCATTGCGATGAAAAGCACCAAGGAACATTGTGATGACAAGGGCCATCGAGCATTGTGATGACAAGTGTCATGGAGTATTGTGATGACAGGTGTCATGGAGCATCTTGATGACAAATGCCATGGAGAATTGTGATGAGAGGTGGCATTGGGCATTGTGATGAAAGGGGTCATGGAGTACTGTGATTACAGGGGCCTTGGAGCATTGTGATGACAAGTGACATGGAGAATAGTGATGACAGGCGTCATAGAGCATTGTGATGACAAGTGCCATTTAGCATTTTGATGACAGGGGTCATCAAGCATTGTGTTGACAGGGTCACGGAGCATTGTGATGACATGGGTCATGAAGCATTGTGAAGACAAGATTCATGGAGCATTGTGATGACACGGGCATGAAGCATGGTGATGACAACAGACCTGGAGCATTGTGATGACAAGGATATGGAGCATGGCGATGAAACAGACATGGAGCATTATAATGACAAGTGTTCTGGAGCCTTGTGATGACAAGAGCATGGAGCATTGTGATTACAGGGGCCATAGAGCTGTGTGATGACAAAGGCTTGGAGAACTGTGATGACAAGGGCCATGGAGCATTGTGATTACAGGGGTCATGGGGCATTGTGATGAGTGAGGTCATGGAGCATTTATGTGAAACGGGTCATGGAGCACTGTGATTACAGGGGCCATGGAACATTGCAATAACAAGTGACATGGAGAATAGTGATGACAGCTGTCATAGAGCATTGTGATGAAAAGTGCTATTTAGCATTTTGATGACAGGGGTCATCAGTCATTGTGTTGACAGGGGTCACGGAGCATTGTGATTACAAGGGCAGGGAACCTTGTGGTGACTTGGGTCATGGAACATTTTGATGACAACTTTCATGGAACGTTGTGATGACAGGGGTCATGGAGCATTGTGTTGAAAGGGAACATGGAGCAGTGTGATTACAGGGTCCATGGAGCATTGTGAATACATAGGCCAGGGAACAATGTGATGACAGGGGTCATGTAGCATTGTGATGACAGGGTCATGGAGCATTGTGATTACAGGGAATATGGGGCACTGTGATGACGGGGGCATGGAGCATTGTGATGAAAATTGTCCTGGAGCATTGTGATGACAGCGGTCACAAAGAATTGGGATGAAAGGTATCATGCAGCATTGTGATGACAACGATCATGGATCATTTTGATGACAGGGGTCATGGAACATTCTAATAACAAGGTTCATAAAGCATTTTGATGAAAGGGGTCATGGAGCATTGTGTTGACACGGGCATGGAGCATTGTAAGGATATTATATCTGGAGCATTGTGATGAAAAGGGGATGGAGCATTTTGATGACAGTCTCCAAGGAGCATTGTGCTGACAATGGCATGGAGCATTGTGATGAAAGGGGTACTGGAGCACTGTGAGGAAAGGAGTCATGGATCATTGTGTTGACACGGTCAAGGAACATTGCGATGACAAGCATTCTGGAGCATTGTGATGAAAGAGCATGGAGTATTGTGATGAAAGGTGACAAGGAGCATTGTGATGATATGGGCAGAGAACTTTGTGATGACATGGGTCATGGAGCATTGTGGTGAAAAGTGTCATGGAACATTGTACTGACAGGGATCATGGAGCTTTTTGGTAAGAGAGGCCTTGGAGATTTGTGATGGCAGGCGTCATGGGGCATTGTGATGACAGCGGTCTTGGAGCATTGTGATGAAAGGAGTCATGGAGTTCTGTGATTAGAGGGGCCATGGAGCATTGTGAATACAAAGCCTATGGAGCATTGAGATGACAGGTTTCATGGAGCCTTTTGATGAAAGTGATCATGGATCATTGTGATGACAAGTGTCCTGGAACCTTGTGATGAAACGGTTCATGGAGCATTTTGATGACAGGGACCATGGCAAATTGTGATGACACCTGTCACGGGGCATTGTGATGATAGTGGTCCTCTAGAATTGTGATGAATGGTATCATGGAGCACTGTGATGACAGGGGCCATGGAACATTGTGATGACAAATGACGTGGAGGATTGTGATGACAAGTGTCATGGGGCATTTTGATGACATTGGCATGGAGCATTATGATGACAAGAGTTCTGGAGCATTTTGATGACAAGCTCATGGAGCATTGTGATGACAGGGCCCATGGAACATTGTGATGAAAAGGACAGGGAACATTGTGATGACGGGGTTAATTTAGCATTGTGATGAAGGGGCCATGGAGCATTGAGATGACAGGGTCATGAGTCATGGTGATGACAGTGGTCATGGAGCATTGTGATGAAAGTGATCATGGAGCAATATGATAACAGCGGCCATGGAGCATTGTGATGACAGGTGTATTGGAGCATTGTGATGAAAGTCGTCATGGATCATTGTGATGACATGTGCCCTGGAACACTGTGATGACACGGTTCATCGAGTATTGTGATGACAAGGGTCATAGCGAATTGTGATGACAGGTGTCATGGGGCATTGTGATGACATTGATCATCTAGGAATTGTGATGAAAGGTATCATGGAGCACTGTGATGACTGGGGGCATGAAGCATTGTTATGAAAATTGTTCTGGATTATTGTGGTGACAGCAGTCATGGAGAATTGTGATGACAGGGATTATGCAGCATTGTGTTGACAAGGGTATGGACTATTGTGATGACAATGGTCGTGGAGCAATGTGATGAAAGTTTTCATGGAACATCGTGATGAAAAGTGCCTGGGAGCATTGTGACGATAAAGGCCATGGAGCATTGTGATGACAAGTGTCATGGAGCATTGTAATGAAAGGTTTCATTGTGCACTGTGATGACAAGGGGGATGGAGTATTGTGATGAAACTGGTCCTGGAGCATTGTGATAACAAACTCCATGGAGCATTGTGATGACAGGCATCATGGAGCATTGTGAAGAAAGGGGCCATGGGGAATTGTAATGACAATAGAGAAATGTGATAAAAATTGTCAGCGATCATAGTGATTAAAGTGGTCATTGAGAATTGTGATGAAAAGCGACATAGAGCATTGTGATGACAAAGGTCATGGAGAATTGTGATGAGCAGGGTCATGTAGGATTGTGATGCCACGGTCATGGAACATTGTGTTGAAAAGAATTCTGCAGCATTGTGAGGAAAAAGGCATGGAGCATTGTGATTATAGGGGACATGGAGCATTGTGATGACATGGGCAGGGAACACTGTGATGACAGGTGCTATGGAGCAATGTGATGACAAGTGTCAGGGAGCATTGTGATGAGAGGTGCCTTGGAGAATTGTGATGACAGGCCTCATGGGGCATTGAGATGACAGTCGTCATGGAGCGTTATGATGAAAGGTGTTATGGAGCACTGTGATTACAGGGGCCAGGGAGCATTGTGAACACAAAGGCCATGGAGCATTGAGATGACAGTGGTTATGGAGCATTGTGATGAAAGTGGTCATGGATCATTGTGATGACAAGTGTCCTGGGACCCTGTGATGACATGGTTCATGGAGCATTGTGATGACAATGGTAATGGCGAATTGTGATGACAATGTCATGAGGCATTGTGATGGCAGTGGTCATCTAGAAATGTGGTTAAAGTTATTATGGAGCCCAGTAATGAGAGGGACCATGGAGCATTGTGATGACAAGTGTCATGGAGCATGGGGATGAAACGGATATGGAGCATTATAATGACAAGAGTTCTGGAGCATTGTGATTACAGGGACCATGGAGCATTGTGATGACAAAGGCTTGGGGCACTGTGATGACAAGGGCCATGGAGCATTGTGATTACAGGGGTCATGGGGCATTGTGATGAGTGAGGTCATGGAGCATTAAGATGAAACGAGTCATGGAGCACTGTGATTACAGGGGCCATGGCGCATTGTGATGCCAAAGGCCATGGATCATTGTGATGACAGGTGTCATGGAGCATTGAGATGAAACGGGTCATGGACCATTACGATGACAAGTGACATGGAGAATAGTGATGACAGGCGTCATAGAGCATTGTGATGACAAGTGCCATTTAGCATTTTGATGACAGGGGTCATCAAGCATTGTGTTGACAGGGTCACGGAGCATTGTGTTGACATGGGTCATGAAGCATTGTGAAGACAATATTCATGGAGCATTGTGATGACACGGGCATGAAGCATGGTGATGACAACAGACCTGGAGCATTGTGATGACAAGGATATGGAGCATGGCGATGAAACGGACATGGAGCATTATAATGACAAGTGTTCTGGAGCCTTGTGATGACAAGAGCATGGAACATTGTGATTACAGGGGCCATAGAGCTGTGTGATGACAAAGGCTTGGAGAACTGTGATGACAAGGGCCATGGAGCATTGTGATTACAGGGGTCATGGGGCATTGTGATGAGTGAGGTCATGGAGCATTTATGTGAAACGGGTCATGGAGCACTGTGATTACAGGGGCCATGGAACATTGCGATAACAAGTGACATGGAGAATAGTGATGACAGCTGTCATAGAGCATTGTGATGAAAAGTGCTATTTAGCATTTTGATGACAGGGGTCATCAGTCATTGTGTTGACAGGGGTCACGGAGCATTGTGATTACAAGGGCAGGGAACCTTGTGGTGACCGGGGTCATGGAACATTTTGATGACAACTTTCATGGAACGTTGTGATGACAGGGGTCATGGAGCATTGTGTTGAAAGGGAACATGGAGCAGTGTGATTACAGGGTCCATGGAGCATTGTGAATACATAGGCCAGGGAACAATGTGATGACAGGGGTCATGTAGCATTGTGATGACAGGGTCATGGAGCATTGTGATTACAGGGAATATGGGGCACTGTGATGACGGGGGCATGGAGCATTGTGATGAAAATTGTCCTGGAGCATTGTGATGACAGCGGTCACAAAGAATTGGGATGAAATGTATCATGCAGCATTGTGATGACAGCGGTCATGGATCATTTTGATGACAGGGGTCATGGAACATTCTAATAACAAGGTTCATAAAGCATTTTGATGACAGGGGTCATGGAGCATTGTGTTGACACGGGCATGGAGCATTGTAATGATATTATATCTGGAGCATTGTGATGAAAAGGGGATGGAGCATTTTGATGACAGTCTCCAAGGAGCATTGTGCTGACAATGGCATGGAGCATTGTGATGAAAGGGGTACTGGAGCACTGTGAGGAAAGGAGTCATGGATCATTGTGTTGACACGGTCAAGGAACATTGCGATGACAAGCATTCTGGAGCATTGTGATGAAAGAGCATGGAGCATTGTGATGAAAGGTGACAAGGAGCATTGTGATGATATGGGCAGAGAACTTTGTGATGACATGGGTCATGGAGCATTGTGGTGAAAAGTGTCATGGAACATTGTACTGACAGGGATCATGGAGCTTTTTGGTAAGAGAGGCCTTGGAGATTTGTGATGGCAGGCGTCATGGCGCATTGTGATGATAGTGGTCCTCTAGAATTGTGATGAATGGTATCATGGAGCACTGTGATGACAGGGGCCATGGAACATTGTGATGACAAATGACGTGGAGGATTGTGATGACAAGTGTCATGGGGCATTTTGATGACATTGGCATGGAGCATTATGATGACAAGAGTTCTGGAGCATTTTGATGACAAGCGCATGGAGCATTGTGATGACAGGGCCCATGGAACATTGTGATGAAAAGGACAGGGAACATTGTGATGACGGGGTTAATTTAGCATTGTGATGAAGGGGCCATGGAGCATTGAGATGACAGGGTCATGAGTCATGGTGATGACAGTGGTCATGGAGCATTGTGATGAAAGTGATCATGGAGCAATATGATAACAGCGGCCATGGAGCATTGTGATGACAGGTGTATTGGAGCATTGTGATGAAAGTCGTCATGGATCATTGTGATGACATGTGCCCTGGAACACTGTGATGACACGGTTCATTGAGTATTGTGATGACAAGGGTCATAGCGAATTGTGATGACAGGTGTCATGGGGCATTGTGATGACATTGATCATCTAGGAATTGTGATGAAAGGTATCATGGAGCACTGTGATGACTGGGGGCATGAAGCATTGTTATGAAAATTGTTCTGGATTATTGTGGTGACAGCAGTCATGGAGAATTGTGATGACAGGGATTATGCAGCATTGTGTTGACAAGGGTATGGACTATTGTGATGACAATGGTCGTGGAGCAATGTGATGAAAGTTTCCATGGAACATCGTGATGAAAAGTGCCTGGGAGCATTGTGACGATAAAGGCCATGGAGCATTGTGATGACAAGTGTCATGGAGCATTGTAATGAAAGGTTTCATTGTGCACTGTGATGACAAGGGGGATGGAGTATTGTGATGAAACTGGTCCTGGAGCATTGTGATAACAAACTCCATGGAGCATTGTGATGACAGGCATCATGGAGCATTGTGAAGAAATGGGCCATGGGGAATTGTAATGACAATAGAGAAATGTGATAAAAATTGTCAGCGATCATAGTGATTAAAGTGGTCATTGAGAATTGTGATGAAAAGCGACATAGAGCATTGTGATGACAAAGGTCATGGAGAATTGTGATGAGCAGGGTCATGTAGGATTGTGATGCCACGGTCCTGGAACATTGTGTTGAAAAGAATTCTGCAGCATTGTGAGGAAAAAGGCATGGAGCATTGTGATTATAGGGGACATGGAGCATTGTGATGACATGGGCAGGGAACACTGTGATGACAGGTGTTATGGAGCAATGTGATGACAAGTGTCATGGAGCATTGTGATGAGAGGTGCCTTGGAGAATTGTGATGACAGGCCTCATGGGGCATTGAGATGACAGTCGTCATGGAGCGTTATGATGAAAGGTGTTATGGAGCACTGTGATTACAGGGGCCAGGGAGCATTGTGAACACAAAGGCCATGGAGCATTGAGATGACAGTGGTCATGGAGCATTGTGATGAAAGTGGTCATGGATCATTGTGATGACAAGTGTCCTGGGACCCTGTGATGACATGGTTCATGGAGCATTGTGATGACAATGGTAATGGCGAATTGTGATGACAATGTCATGAGGCATTGTGATGGCAGTGGTCATCTAGAAATGTGGTTAAAGTTATTATGGAGCCCAGTAATGAGAGGGGCCATGGAGCATTGTGATGACAAGTGTCATGGAGCATGGTGATGAAACGGATATGGAGCATTATAATGACAAGAGTTCTGGAGCATTGTGATTACAGGGACCATGGAGCATTGTGATGACAAAGGCTTGGGGCACTGTGATGACAAGGGCCATGGAGCATTGTGATTACAGGGGTCATGGGGCATTGTGATGAGTGAGGTCATGGAGCATTAAGATGAAACGAGTCATGGAGCACTGTGATTACAGGGGCCATGGCGCATTGTGATGCCAAAGGCCATGGAGCATTGTGATGACAGGTGTCCTGGAGCATTGAGATGAAACGGGTCATGGACCATTACGATGACAGGGGTCATGGAGAATTGTGATGACTGTGGCCATGGGGAATTTGGATGAAAGGCGTACAGGAGCATTGTGAGGAAATGTTTCATGGAGCATTGTGATGACAAGGGCCATGGAGCATCGTGATGACAGGGGTCATGGGGCATTGTGCTGAAAGCGGTCATGGAGCATTGTGATGAAAAGCGCTATGGAGCACTGTGATGACAAGGGCCATGGATCATTGTGAATACAAGGGACATGGAGCCTTGTGATGACAAGGGTCATGGATCATTGTAAAAACAGGTATCATTGGGCATTGTGATGACAGGGGCATGGCACATTTTTATGTAAGTAGCCATGGAGAATTGTGATGAAAGGGATCATGTGAATTTGTAATGACAAGGGACATGGAGCATTGTGATGAAACAAATCTTGGAGTATTTTGATGAAAGTTGTCATGGAGCATTGCGATGAAAAGCACCAAGGAACATTGTGATGACAAGGGCCATCGAGCATTGTGATGACAAGTGTCATGGAGTATTGTGATGACAGGTGTCATGGAGCATCTTGATGACAAATGCCATGGAGAATTGTGATGAGAGGTGGCATTGGGCATTGTGATGAAAGGGGTCATGGAGTACTGTGATTACAGGGGCCTTGGAGCATTGTGATGACAAGTGACATGGAGAATAGTGATGACAGGCGTCATAGAGCATTGTGATGACAAGTGCCATTTAGCATTTTGATGACAGGGGTCATCAAGCATTGTGTTGACAGGGTCACGGAGCATTGTGATGACATGGGTCATGAAGCATTGTGAAGACAAGATTCATGGAGCATTGTGATGACACGGGCATGAAGCATGGTGATGACAACAGACCTGGAGCATTGTGATGACAAGGATATGGAGCATGGCGATGAAACAGACATGGAGCATTATAATGACAAGTGTTCTGGAGCCTTGTGATGACAAGAGCATGGAGCATTGTGATTACAGGGGCCATAGAGCTGTGTGATGACAAAGGCTTGGAGAACTGTGATGACAAGGGCCATGGAGCATTGTGATTACAGGGGTCATGGGGCATTGTGATGAGTGAGGTCATGGAGCATTTATGTGAAACGGGTCATGGAGCACTGTGATTACAGGGGCCATGGAACATTGCGATAACAAGTGACATGGAGAATAGTGATGACAGCTGTCATAGAGCATTGTGATGACAAGTGCTATTTAGCATTTTGATGACAGGGGTCATCAGTCATTGTGTTGACAGGGGTCACGGAGCATTGTGATTACAAGGGCAGGGAACTTTGTGGTGACTGGGGTCATGGAACATTTTGATGACAACTTTCATGGAACGTTGTGATGACAGGGGTCATGGAGCATTGTGTTGAAAGGGAACATGGAGCAGTGTGATTACAGGGTCCATGGAGCATTGTGAATACATAGGCCAGGGAACAATGTGATGACAGGGGTCATGTAGCATTGTGATGACAGGGTAATGGAGCATTGTGATTACAGGGGTTATGGGGCACTGTGATGACGGAGGCATGGAGCATTGTGATGAAAATTGTCCTGGAGCATTGTGATGACAGCGGTCACAAAGAATTGGGATGAAAGGTATCATGCAGCATTGTGATGACAACGGTCATGGATCATTTTGATGACAGGGGTCATGGAACATTCTAATAACAATGTTCATAAAGCATTTTGATGACAGGGGTCATGGAGCATTGTGTTGACACGGGCATGGAGCATTGTAATGATATTATATCTGGAGCATTGTGATGAAAAGGGGATGGAGCATTTTGATGACAGTCTCCAAGGAGCATTGTGCTGACAATGGCATGGAGCATTGTGATGAAAGGGGTACTGGAGCACTGTGAGGAAAGGAGTCATGGATCATTGTGTTGACACGGTCAAGGAACATTGCGATGACTAGCATTCTGGAGCATTGTGATGAAAGAGCATGGAGCATTGTGATGAAAGGTGACAAGGAGCATTGTGATGATATGGGCAGAGAACTTTGTGATGACATGGGTCATGGAGCATTGTGGTGAAAAGTGTCATGGAACATTGTACTGACAGGGATCATGGAGCTTTTTGGTAAGAGAGGCCTTGGAGATTTGTGATGGCAGGCGTCATGGGGCATTGTGATGACAGCGGTCTTGGAGCATTGTGATGAAAGGGGTCATGGAGCTCTATGATTAGAGGGGCCATGGAGCATTGTGAATACAAAGCCTATGGAGCATTGAGATGACAGGTTTCATGGAGCCTTTTGATGAAAGTGATCATGGATCATTGTGATGACAAGTGTCCTGGAACCTTGTGATGAAACGGTTCATGGAGCATTTTGATGACAGGGACCATGGCAAATTGTGATGACATCTGTCATGGGGCATTGTGATGACAGTGGTCCTCTAGAATTGTGATGAATGGTATCATGGAGCACTGTGATGACAGGGGCCATGGAACATTGTGATGACAAATGACGTGGAGGATTGTGATGACAAGTGTCATGGGGCATTTTGATGACATTGGCATGGAGCATTATGATGACAAGAGTTCTGGAGCATTTTGATGACAAGCACATGGAGCATTGTGACGACAGGGCCCATGGAACATTGTGATGAAAAGGACAGGGAACATTGTGATGACTGGGTTAATGGAGCATTGTGATGAAGGGGCCATGGAGCATTGAGATGACAGGCGTCATGAGGCATGGTGATGACAGTGGTCATGGAGCATTGTGATGAAAGTGATCATGGAGCAATATGATAACAGGGGCCATGGAGCATTGTGATGACAGGTGTATTGGAGCATTGTGATGAAAGTCGTCATGGATCATTGTGATGACATGTGCCCTGGAACACTGTGATGACACGGTTCATCGAGTATTGTGATGACAAGGGTCATAGCGAATTGTGATGACAGGTGTCATGGGGCATTGTGATGACATTCATCATCTAGGAATTGTGATGAAAGGTATCATGGAGCACTGTGATGACTGGGGGCATGAAGCATTGTTATGAAAATTGTCCTGGATTATTGTGGTGACAGCAGTCATGGAGAATTGTGATGAAAGGGATTATGCAGCATTGTTTTGACAAGGGTATGGACTATTGTGATGACAATGGTCGTGGAGCAATGTGATGAAAGTTTTCATGGAACATCGTGATGAAAAGTGCCTGGGAGCATTGTGACGATAAAGGCCATGGAGCATTGTGATGACAAGTGTCATGGAGCATTGTAATGAAAGGTTTCATTGTGCACTGTGATGACAAGGGGGATGGAGTATTGTGATGAAACTGGTCCTGGAGCATTGTGATAACAAACTCCATGGAGCATTGTGATGACAGGCATCATGGAGCATTGTGAAGAAAGGGGCCATGGGGAATTGTAATGACAATAGAGAAATGTGATAAAAATTGTCAGCGATCATAGTGATTAAAGTGGTCATTGAGAATTGTGATGAAAAGCGACATAGAGCATTGTGATGACAAAGGTCATGGAGAATTGTGATGAGCAGGGTCATGTAGGATTGTGATGCCACGGTCATGGAACATTGTGTTGAAAAGAATTCTGCAGCATTGTGAGGAAAAAGGCATGGAGCATTGTGATTATAGGGGACATGGATCATTGTGATGATATGGGCAGGGAACACTGTGATGACAGGTGCTATGGAGCAATGTGATGACAAGTGTCATGGAGCATTGTGATGAGAGGTGCCTTGGAGAATTGTGATGACAGGCCTCATGGGGCATTGAGATGACAGTCGTCATGGAGCGTTATGATGAAAGGTGTTATGCAGCACTGTGATTACAGGGGCCAGGGAGCATTGTGAACACAAAGGCCATGGAGCATGGAGATGACAGTGGTCATGGAGCATTGTGATGAAAGTGGTCATGGATCATTGTGATGACAAGTGTCCTGGGACCCTGTGATGACATGGTTCATGGAGCATTGTGATGACAATGGTAATGGCGAATTGTGATGACAATGTCATGAGGCATTGTGATGGCAGTGGTCATCTAGAAATGTGGTTAAAGATATTATGGAGCCCAGTAATGAGAGGGGCCATGGAGCATTGTGATGACAAGTGTCATGGAGCATGGTGATGAAACGGACATGGAGCATTATAATGACAAGAGTTCTGGAGCATTGTGATTACAGGGGTCATGGAGCAGTGTGATGACAAAGGCTTGGAGCACTGTGATGACAAGGTCCATGGAGCATTGTGATTACAGGGGTCATGGGGCATTGTGATGAGTGAGGTCATGGAGCATTAAGATGAAACGAGTCATGGAGCACTGTGATTACAGGGGCCATGGCGCATTGTGATGCCAAAGGCCATGGAGCATTGTGATGACAGGTGTCCTGGAGCATTGAGATGAAACGGGTCATGGACCATTACGATGACAGGGGTCATGGAGAATTGTGATGACTGTGGCCATGGGGAATTTGGATGAAAGGCGTACTGGAGCATTGTGAGGAAATGTTTCATGGAGCATTGTGATGACAAGGGCCATGGAGCATCGTGATGACAGGGTTCATGGGGCATTGTGCAGAAAGCGTTCATGGAGCATTGCGATGAAAAGCACTATGGATCATTGTGATGACAAGGGCCATGGAGCATTGTGAATACAAGGGACATGGAGCCTTGTGATGACAAGGGTCATGGATCATTGTAAAAAGAGGAATCATTGGGCATTGTGATGACAGGGTCATGAAGCATTTTTATGTAAGTTGCCATGGAGAATTGTGATGAAAAGGATCATGTGAATTTGTAATGACAAGGGCCATGGATCATTGTGATGAAACAAATCTTGGAGTATTTTGATGAAAGTTGTCATGGAGCATTGCGATGAAAAGCACTAAGGAACATTGTGATGACAAGGGCCATCGAGCATTGTGATGACAAGTGTCATGGAGTATTGTGATGACAGGTGTCATGGAGCATCTTGATGACAAATGCCATGGAGAATTGTGATGAGAGGTGGCATTGGGCATTGTGATGAAAGGGGTCATGGTGTACTGTGATTACAGGGGCCATGGAGCATTGTGATGACAAGTGACATGGAGAATAGTGATGACAGGCGTCATAGAGCATTGTGATGACAAGTGCCATTTAGCATTTTGATGACAGGGGTCATCAAGCATTGTGTTGACAGGGTCACGGAGCATTGTGATGACAAAGGCCATAGAGCATTGTGATGACAGGGGTCATGGAGCATTGTGATGACATGGGCCATGAAGCATTGTGAAGACAAGATTCATGGAGCATTGTGATGACACGGGCATGAAGCATGGTGATGGCAACAGACCTGGAGCATTGTGATGACAAGGGCATGGAGCATGGTGATGAAACGGACATGGAGCATTATAATGAAAAGAGTTCTGGAGCCTTGTGATGACAAGGGCGTGGAGCATTGTGATTACAGGGACCATGGAGCAGTGTGATGACAAAGGCTTGGGGCACTGTGATGACAAGGGCCATGGAGCATTGTGATTACAGGGGTCATGGGGCATTGTGATGAGTGAGGTCATGGAGCATTAAGATGAAACGAGTCATGGAGCACTGTGATTACAGGGGCCATGGCGCATTGTGATGCCAAAGGCCATGGGGCATTGTGATGACAGGTGTCCTGGAGCATTGAGATGAAACGGGTCATGGACCATTACGATGACAGGGTTCATGGAGAATTGTGATGACTGTGGCCATGGGGAATTTGGATGAAAGGCGTACTGGAGCATTGTGAGGAATATGTTTCATGGACCATTGTGATGACAAGGGCCATGGAGCATCGTGATGACAGGGGTCATGGAGCATTGTGTTGAAAGGGAACATGGAGCAGTGTGATTACAGGGTCCATGGAGCATTGTGAATACATAGGCCAGGGAACAATGTGATGACAGGGGTCATGTAGCGTTGTGATGACAGGGTCATGGAGCATTGTGATTACAGGGGTTATGGGGCACTGTGATGACGGGGGCATGGAGCATTGTGATGAAAATTGTCCTGGAGCATTGTGATGACAGCGGTCACAAAGAATTGGGATGAAAGGTATCATGCAGCATTGTGATGACAACGGTCATGGATCATTTTGATGACAGGGGTCATGGAACATTCTAATAACAATGTTCATAAAGCATTTTGATGACAGGGGTCATGGAGCATTGTGTTGACACGGGCATGGAGCATTGTAATGATATTATATCTGGAGCATTGTGATGAAAAGGGGATGGAGCATTTTGATGACAGTCTCCAAGGAGCATTGTGCTGACAATGGCATGGAGCATTGTGATGAAAGGGGTACTGGAGCACTGTGAGGAAAGGAGTCATGGATCATTGTGTTGACACGGTCAAGGAACATTGCGATGACTAGCATTCTGGAGCATTGTGATGAAAGAGCATGGAGCATTGTGATGAAAGGTGACAAGGAGCATTGTGATGATATGGGCAGAGAACTTTGTGATGACATGGGTCATGGAGCATTGTGGTGAAAAGTGTCATGGAACATTGTACTGACAGGGATCATGGAGCTTTTTGGTAAGAGAGGCCTTGGAGATTTGTGATGGCAGGCGTCATGGGGCATTGTGATGACAGCGGTCTTGGAGCATTGTGATGAAAGGGGTCATGGAGCTCTATGATTAGAGGGGCCATGGAGCATTGTGAATACAAAGCCTGTGGAGCATTGAGATGACAGGTTTCATGGAGCCTTTTGATGAAAGTGATCATGGATCATTGTGATGACAAGTGTCCTGGAACCTTGTGATGAAACGGTTCATGGAGCATTTTGATGACAGGGACCATGGCAAATTGTGATGACATCTGTCATGGGGCATTGTGATGACAGTGGTCCTCTAGAATTGTGATGAATGGTATCATGGAGCACTGTGATGACAGGGGCCATGGAACATTGTGATGACAAATGACGTGGAGGATTGTGATGACAAGTGTCATGGGGCATTTTGATGACATTGGCATGGAGCATTATGATGACAAGAGTTCTGGAGCATTTTGATGACAAGCACATGGAGCATTGTGAAGACAGGGCCCATGGAACATTGTGATGAAAAGGACAGGGAACATTGTGATGACTGGGTTAATGGAGCATTGTGATGAAGGGGCCATGGAGCATTGAGATGACAGGCGTCATGAGGCATGGTGATGACAGTGGTCATGGAGCATTGTGATGAAAGTGATCATGGAGCAATATGATAACAGGGGCCATGGAGCATTGTGATGACAGGTGTATTGGAGCATTGTGATGAAAGTCGTCATGGATCATTGTGATGACATGTGCCCTGGAACACTGTGATGACACGGTTCATCGAGTATTGTGATGACAAGGGTCATAGCGAATTGTGATGACAGGTGTCATGGGGCATTGAGATGACATTCATCATCTAGGAATTGTGATGAAAGGTATCATGGAGCACTGTGATGACTGGGGGCATGAAGCATTGTTATGAAAATTGTCCTGGATTATTGTGGTGACAGCAGTCATGGAGAATTGTGATGACAGGGATTATGCAGCATTGTGTTGACAAGGGTATGGACTATTGTGATGACAATGGTCGTGGAGCAATGTGATGAAAGTTTTCATGGAACATCGTGATGAAAAGTGCCTGGGAGCATTGTGACGATAAAGGCCATGGAGCATTGTGATGACAAGTGTCATGGAGCATTGTAATGAAAGGTTTCATTGTGCACTGTGATGACAAGGGGGACGGAGTATTGTGATGAAACTGGTCCTGGAGCATTGTGATAACAAACTCCATGGAGCATTGTGATGACAGGCATCATGGAGCATTGTGAAGAAAGGGGCCATGGGGAATTGTAATGACAATAGAGAAATGTGATAAAAATTGTCAGCGATCATAGTGATTAAAGTGGTCATTGAGAATTGTGATGAAAAGCGACATAGAGCATTGTGATGACAAAGGTCATAGAGAATTGTGATGAGCAGGGTCATGTAGGATTGTGATGCCACGGTCATGGAACATTGTGTTGAAAAGAATTCTGCAGCATTGTGAGGAAAAAGGCATGGAGCATTGTGATTATAGGGGACATGGAGCATTGTGATGACATAAGCAGGGAACACTGTGATGACAGGTGCTATGGAGCAATGTGATGACAAGTGTCATGGAGCATTGTGATGAGAGGTGCCTTGGAGAATTGTGATGACAGGCCTCATGGGGCATTGAGATGACAGTCGTCATGGAGCGTTATGATGAAAGGTGTTATGCAGCACTGTGATTACAGGGGCCAGGGAGCATTGTGAACACAAAGGCCATGGAGCATGGAGATGACAGTGGTCATGGAGCATTGTGATGAAAGTGGTCATGGATCATTGTGATGACAAGTGTCCTGGGACCCTGTGATGACATGGTTCATGGAGCATTGTGATGACAATGGTAATGGCGAATTGTGATGACAATGTCATGAGGCATTGTGATGGCAGTGGTCATCTAGAAATGTGGTTAAAGTTATTATGAAGCCCAGTAATGAGAGGGGCCATGGAGCATTGTGATGACAAGTGTCATGGAGCATGGTGATGAAACGGACATGGAGCATTATAATGACAAGAGTTCTGGAGCATTGTGATTACAGGAGTCATGGAGCAGTGTGATGACAAAGGCTTGGAGCACTGTGATGACAAGGTCCATGGAGCATTGTGATTACACGGGTCATGGGGCATTGTGATGAGTGAGGTCATGGAGCATTAAGATGAAACGAGTCATGGAGCACTGTGATTACAGGAGCCATGGCTCATTGTGATGCCAAAAGCCATGGAGCATTGTGATGACAGGTGTCCTGGAGCATTGAGATGAAACGGGTCATAGACCATTACGATGACAGGGTTCATGGAGAATTGTGATGACTGTGGCCATGGGGAATTTGGATGAAAGGCGTACTGGAGCATTGTGAGGAAATGTTTCATGGAGAATTGTGATGACAAGGGCCATGGAGCATCGTGATGACAGGGTTCATGGGGCATTGTGCAGAAAGCGTTCATGGAGCATTGCGATGAAAAGCACTATGGATCATTGTGATGACAAGGGCCATGGAGCATTGTGAATACAAGGGACATGGAGCCTTGTGATGACAAGGGTCATGGATCATTGTAAAAAGAGGAATCATTGGGCATTGTGATGACAGGGTCATGAAGCATTTTTATGTAAGTTGCCATGGAGAATTGTGATGAAAAGGATCATGTGAATTTGTAATGACAAGGGCCATGGAGCATTGTGATGAAACAAATCTTGGAGTATTTTGATGAAAGTTGTCATGGAGCATTGCGATGAAAAGCACCAAGGAACATTGTGATGACAAGGGCCATCGAGCATTGTGATGACAAGTGTCATGGAGTATTGTGATGACAGGTGTCATGGAGCATCTTGATGACAAATGCCATGGAGAATTGTGATGAGAGGTGGCATTGGGCATTGTGATGAAAGGGGTCATGGTGTACTGTGATTACAGGGGCCATGGAGCATTGTGATGACAAGTGACATGGAGAATAGTGATGACAGGCATCATAGAGCATTGTGATGACAAGTGCCATTTAGCATTTTGATGACAGGGGTCATCAAGCATTGTGTTGACAGGGTCACGGAGCATTGTGATGACAAAGGCCATAGAGCATTGTGATGACAGGGGTCATGGAGCATTGTGATGACATGGGCCATGAAGCATTGTGAAGACAAGATTCATGGAGCATTGTGATGACACGGGCATGAAGCATGGTGATGGCAACAGACCTGGAGCATTGTGATGACAAGGGCATGGAGCATGGTGATGAAACGGACATGGAGCATTATAATGAAAAGAGTTCTGGAGCCTTGTGATGACAAGGGCATGGAGCATTGTGATTACAGGGACCATGGAGCAGTGTGATGACAAAGGCTTGGGGCACTGTGATGACAAGGGCCATGGAGCATTGTGATTACAGGGGTCATGGGGCATTGTGATGAGTGAGGTCATGGAGCATTTATGTGAAACGGGTCATGGAGCACTGTGATTACAGGGGCCATGGAACATTGCGATAACAAGTGACATGGAGAATAGTGATGACAGCTGTCATAGAGCATTGTGATGACAAGTGCTATTTAGCATTTTGATGACAGGGGTCATCAGTCATTGTGTTGACAGGGGTCACGGAGCATTGTGATTACAAGGGCAGGGAACTTTGTGGTGACCGGGGTCATGGAACATTTTGATGACAACTTTCATGGAACGTTGTGATGACAGGGGTCATGGAGCATTGTGTTGAAAGGGAACATGGAGCAGTGTGATTACAGGGTCCATGGAGCATTGTGAATACATAGGCCAGGGAACAATGTGATGACAGGGGTCATGTAGCATTGTGATGACAGGGTAATGGAGCATTGTGATTACAGGGGTTATGGGGCACTGTGATGACGGAGGCATGGAGCATTGTGATGAAAATTGTCCTGGAGCATTGTGATGACAGCGGTCACAAAGAATTGGGATGAAAGGTATCATGCAGCATTGTGATGACAACGGTCATGGATCATTTTGATGACAGGGGTCATGGAACATTCTAATAACAATGTTCATAAAGCATTTTGATGACAGGGGTCATGGAGCATTGTGTTGACACGGGCATGGAGCATTGTAATGATATTATATCTGGAGCATTGTGATGAAAAGGGGATGGAGCATTTTGATGACAGTCTCCAAGGAGCATTGTGCTGACAATGGCATGGAGCATTGTGATGAAAGGGGTACTGGAGCACTGTGAGGAAAGGAGTCATGGATCATTGTGTTGACACGGTCAAGGAACATTGCGATGACTAGCATTCTGGAGCATTGTGATGAAAGGTGACAAGGAGCATTGTGATGATATGGGCAGAGAACTTTGTGATGACATGGGTCATGGAGCATTGTGGTGAAAAGTGTCATGGAACATTGTACTGACAGGGATCATGGAGCTTTTTGGTAAGAGAGGCCTTGGAGATTTGTGATGGCAGGCGTCATGGGGCATTGTGATGACAGCGGTCTTGGAGCATTGTGATGAAAGGGGTCATGGAGCTCTATGATTAGAGGGGCCATGGAGCATTGTGAATACAAAGCCTATGGAGCATTGAGATGACAGGTTTCATGGAGCCTTTTGATGAAAGTGATCATGGATCATTGTGATGACAAGTGTCCTGGAACCTTGTGATGAAACGGTTCATGGAGCATTTTGATGACAGGGACCATGGCAAATTGTGATGACATCTGTCATGGGGCATTGTGATGACAGTGGTCCTCTAGAATTGTGATGAATGGTATCATGGAGCACTGTGATGACAGGGGCCATGGAACATTGTGATGACAAATGACGTGGAGGATTGTGATGACAAGTGTCATGGGGCATTTTGATGACATTGGCATGGAGCATTATGATGACAAGAGTTCTGGAGCATTTTGATGACAAGCACATGGAGCATTGTGACGACAGGGCCCATGGAACATTGTGATGAAAAGGACAGGGAACATTGTGATGACTGGGTTAATGGAGCATTGTGATGAAGGGGCCATGGAGCATTGAGATGACAGGCGTCATGAGGCATGGTGATGACAGTGGTCATGGAGCATTGTGATGAAAGTGATCATGGAGCAATATGATAACAGGGGCCATGGAGCATTGTGATGACAGGTGTATTGGAGCATTGTGATGAAAGTCGTCATGGATCATTGTGATGACATGTGCCCTGGAACACTGTGATGACACGGTTCATCGAGTATTGTGATGACAAGGGTCATAGCGAATTGTGATGACAGGTGTCATGGGGCATTGTGATGACATTCATCATCTAGGAATTGTGATGAAAGGTATCATGGAGCACTGTGATGACTGGGGGCATGAAGCATTGTTATGAAAATTGTCCTGGATTATTGTGGTGACAGCAGTCATGGAGAATTGTGATGAAAGGGATTATGCAGCATTGTTTTGACAAGGGTATGGACTATTGTGATGACAATGGTCGTGGAGCAATGTGATGAAAGTTTTCATGGAACATCGTGATGAAAAGTGCCTGGGAGCATTGTGACGATAAAGGCCATGGAGCATTGTGATGACAAGTGTCATGGAGCATTGTAATGAAAGGTTTCATTGTGCACTGTGATGACAAGGGGGATGGAGTATTGTGATGAAACTGGTCCTGGAGCATTGTGATAACAAACTCCATGGAGCATTGTGATGACAGGCATCATGGAGCATTGTGAAGAAAGGGGCCATGGGGAATTGTAATGACAATAGAGAAATGTGATAAAAATTGTCAGCGATCATAGTGATTAAAGTGGTCATTGAGAATTGTGATGAAAAGCGACATAGAGCATTGTGATGACAAAGGTCATGGAGAATTGTGATGAGCAGGGTCATGTAGGATTGTGATGCCACGGTCATGGAACATTGTGTTGAAAAGAATTCTGCAGCATTGTGAGGAAAAAGGCATGGAGCATTGTGATTATAGGGGACATGGATCATTGTGATGATATGGGCAGGGAACACTGTGATGACAGGTGCTATGGAGCAATGTGATGACAAGTGTCATGGAGCATTGTGATGAGAGGTGCCTTGGAGAATTGTGATGACAGGCCTCATGGGGCATTGAGATGACAGTCGTCATGGAGCGTTATGATGAAAGGTGTTATGCAGCACTGTGATTACAGGGGCCAGGGAGCATTGTGAACACAAAGGCCATGGAGCATGGAGATGACAGTGGTCATGGAGCATTGTGATGAAAGTGGTCATGGATCATTGTGATGACAAGTGTCCTGGGACCCTGTGATGACATGGTTCATGGAGCATTGTGATGACAATGGTAATGGCGAATTGTGATGACAATGTCATGAGGCATTGTGATGGCAGTGGTCATCTAGAAATGTGGTTAAAGATATTATGGAGCCCAGTAATGAGAGGGGCCATGGAGCATTGTGATGACAAGTGTCATGGAGCATGGTGATGAAACGGACATGGAGCATTATAATGACAAGAGTTCTGGAGCATTGTGATTACAGGGGTCATGGAGCAGTGTGATGACAAAGGCTTGGAGCACTGTGATGACAAGGTCCATGGAGCATTGTGATTACAGGGGTCATGGGGCATTGTGATGAGTGAGGTCATGGAGCATTAAGATGAAACGAGTCATGGAGCACTGTGATTACAGGGGCCATGGCGCATTGTGATGCCAAAGGCCATGGAGCATTGTGATGACAGGTGTCCTGGAGCATTGAGATGAAACGGGTCATGGACCATTACGATGACAGGGGTCATGGAGAATTGTGATGACTGTGGCCATGGGGAATTTGGATGAAAGGCGTACTGGAGCATTGTGAGGAAATGTTTCATGGAGCATTGTGATGACAAGGGCCATGGAGCATCGTGATGACAGGGTTCATGGGGCATTGTGCAGAAAGCGTTCATGGAGCATTGCGATGAAAAGCACTATGGATCATTGTGATGACAAGGGCCATGGAGCATTGTGAATACAAGGGACATGGAGCCTTGTGATGACAAGGGTCATGGATCATTGTAAAAAGAGGAATCATTGGGCATTGTGATGACAGGGTCATGAAGCATTTTTATGTAAGTTGCCATGGAGAATTGTGATGAAAAGGATCATGTGAATTTGTAATGACAAGGGCCATGGATCATTGTGATGAAACAAATCTTGGAGTATTTTGATGAAAGTTGTCATGGAGCATTGCGATGAAAAGCACTAAGGAACATTGTGATGACAAGGGCCATCGAGCATTGTGATGACAAGTGTCATGGAGTATTGTGATGACAGGTGTCATGGAGCATCTTGATGACAAATGCCATGGAGAATTGTGATGAGAGGTGGCATTGGGCATTGTGATGAAAGGGGTCATGGTGTACTGTGATTACAGGGGCCATGGAGCATTGTGATGACAAGTGACATGGAGAATAGTGATGACAGGCGTCATAGAGCATTGTGATGACAAGTGCCATTTAGCATTTTGATGACAGGGGTCATCAAGCATTGTGTTGACAGGGTCACGGAGCATTGTGATGACAAAGGCCATAGAGCATTGTGATGACAGGGGTCATGGAGCATTGTGATGACATGGGCCATGAAGCATTGTGAAGACAAGATTCATGGAGCATTGTGATGACACGGGCATGAAGCATGGTGATGGCAACAGACCTGGAGCATTGTGATGACAAGGGCATGGAGCATGGTGATGAAACGGACATGGAGCATTATAATGAAAAGAGTTCTGGAGCCTTGTGATGACAAGGGCGTGGAGCATTGTGATTACAGGGACCATGGAGCAGTGTGATGACAAAGGCTTGGGGCACTGTGATGACAAGGGCCATGGAGCATTGTGATTACAGGGGTCATGGGGCATTGTGATGAGTGAGGTCATGGAGCATTAAGATGAAACGAGTCATGGAGCACTGTGATTACAGGGGCCATGGCGCATTGTGATGCCAAAGGCCATGGGGCATTGTGATGACAGGTGTCCTGGAGCATTGAGATGAAACGGGTCATGGACCATTACGATGACAGGGTTCATGGAGAATTGTGATGACTGTGGCCATGGGGAATTTGGATGAAAGGCGTACTGGAGCATTGTGAGGAATATGTTTCATGGACCATTGTGATGACAAGGGCCATGGAGCATCGTGATGACAGGGGTCATGGAGCATTGTGTTGAAAGGGAACATGGAGCAGTGTGATTACAGGGTCCATGGAGCATTGTGAATACATAGGCCAGGGAACAATGTGATGACAGGGGTCATGTAGCGTTGTGATGACAGGGTCATGGAGCATTGTGATTACAGGGGTTATGGGGCACTGTGATGACGGGGGCATGGAGCATTGTGATGAAAATTGTCCTGGAGCATTGTGATGACAGCGGTCACAAAGAATTGGGATGAAAGGTATCATGCAGCATTGTGATGACAACGGTCATGGATCATTTTGATGACAGGGGTCATGGAACATTCTAATAACAATGTTCATAAAGCATTTTGATGACAGGGGTCATGGAGCATTGTGTTGACACGGGCATGGAGCATTGTAATGATATTATATCTGGAGCATTGTGATGAAAAGGGGATGGAGCATTTTGATGACAGTCTCCAAGGAGCATTGTGCTGACAATGGCATGGAGCATTGTGATGAAAGGGGTACTGGAGCACTGTGAGGAAAGGAGTCATGGATCATTGTGTTGACACGGTCAAGGAACATTGCGATGACTAGCATTCTGGAGCATTGTGATGAAAGAGCATGGAGCATTGTGATGAAAGGTGACAAGGAGCATTGTGATGATATGGGCAGAGAACTTTGTGATGACATGGGTCATGGAGCATTGTGGTGAAAAGTGTCATGGAACATTGTACTGACAGGGATCATGGAGCTTTTTGGTAAGAGAGGCCTTGGAGATTTGTGATGGCAGGCGTCATGGGGCATTGTGATGACAGCGGTCTTGGAGCATTGTGATGAAAGGGGTCATGGAGCTCTATGATTAGAGGGGCCATGGAGCATTGTGAATACAAAGCCTATGGAGCATTGAGATGACAGGTTTCATGGAGCCTTTTGATGAAAGTGATCATGGATCATTGTGATGACAAGTGTCCTGGAACCTTGTGATGAAACGGTTCATGGAGCATTTTGATGACAGGGACCATGGCAAATTGTGATGACATCTGTCATGGGGCATTGTGATGACAGTGGTCCTCTAGAATTGTGATGAATGGTATCATGGAGCACTGTGATGACAGGGGCCATGGAACATTGTGATGACAAATGACGTGGAGGATTGTGATGACAAGTGTCATGGGGCATTTTGATGACATTGGCATGGAGCATTATGATGACAAGAGTTCTGGAGCATTTTGATGACAAGCACATGGAGCATTGTGAAGACAGGGCCCATGGAACATTGTGATGAAAAGGACAGGGAACATTGTGATGACTGGGTTAATGGAGCATTGTGATGAAGGGGCCATGGAGCATTGAGATGACAGGCGTCATGAGGCATGGTGATGACAGTGGTCATGGAGCATTGTGATGAAAGTGATCATGGAGCAATATGATAACAGGGGCCATGGAGCATTGTGATGACAGGTGTATTGGAGCATTGTGATGAAAGTCGTCATGGATCATTGTGATGACATGTGCCCTGGAACACTGTGATGACACGGTTCATCGAGTATTGTGATGACAAGGGTCATAGCGAATTGTGATGACAGGTGTCATGGGGCATTGAGATGACATTCATCATCTAGGAATTGTGATGAAAGGTATCATGGAGCACTGTGATGACTGGGGGCATGAAGCATTGTTATGAAAATTGTCCTGGATTATTGTGGTGACAGCAGTCATGGAGAATTGTGATGACAGGGATTATGCAGCATTGTGTTGACAAGGGTATGGACTATTGTGATGACAATGGTCGTGGAGCAATGTGATGAAAGTTTTCATGGAACATCGTGATGAAAAGTGCCTGGGAGCATTGTGACGATAAAGGCCATGGAGCATTGTGATGACAAGTGTCATGGAGCATTGTAATGAAAGGTTTCATTGTGCACTGTGATGACAAGGGGGATGGAGTATTGTGATGAAACTGGTCCTGGAGCATTGTGATAACAAACTCCATGGAGCATTGTGATGACAGGCATCATGGAGCATTGTGAAGAAAGGGGCCATGGGGAATTGTAATGACAATAGAGAAATGTGATAAAAATTGTCAGCGATCATAGTGATTAAAGTGGTCATTGAGAATTGTGATGAAAAGCGACATAGAGCATTGTGATGACAAAGGTCATAGAGAATTGTGATGAGCAGGGTCATGTAGGATTGTGATGCCACGGTCATGGAACATTGTGTTGAAAAGAATTCTGCAGCATTGTGAGGAAAAAGGCATGGAGCATTGTGATTATAGGGGACATGGAGCATTGTGATGACATAAGCAGGGAACACTGTGATGACAGGTGCTATGGAGCAATGTGATGACAAGTGTCATGGAGCATTGTGATGAGAGGTGCCTTGGAGAATTGTGATGACAGGCCTCATGGGGCATTGAGATGACAGTCGTCATGGAGCGTTATGATGAAAGGTGTTATGCAGCACTGTGATTACAGGGGCCAGGGAGCATTGTGAACACAAAGGCCATGGAGCATGGAGATGACAGTGGTCATGGAGCATTGTGATGAAAGTGGTCATGGATCATTGTGATGACAAGTGTCCTGGGACCCTGTGATGACATGGTTCATGGAGCATTGTGATGACAATGGTAATGGCGAATTGTGATGACAATGTCATGAGGCATTGTGATGGCAGTGGTCATCTAGAAATGTGGTTAAAGTTATTATGAAGCCCAGTAATGAGAGGGGCCATGGAGCATTGTGATGACAAGTGTCATGGAGCATGGTGATGAAACGGACATGGAGCATTATAATGACAAGAGTTCTGGAGCATTGTGATTACAGGAGTCATGGAGCAGTGTGATGACAAAGGCTTGGAGCACTGTGATGACAAGGTCCATGGAGCATTGTGATTACACGGGTCATGGGGCATTGTGATGAGTGAGGTCATGGAGCATTAAGATGAAACGAGTCATGGAGCACTGTGATTACAGGAGCCATGGCTCATTGTGATGCCAAAAGCCATGGAGCATTGTGATGACAGGTGTCCTGGAGCATTGAGATGAAACGGGTCATAGACCATTACGATGACAGGGTTCATGGAGAATTGTGATGACTGTGGCCATGGGGAATTTGGATGAAAGGCGTACTGGAGCATTGTGAGGAAATGTTTCATGGAGAATTGTGATGACAAGGGCCATGGAGCATCGTGATGACAGGGTTCATGGGGCATTGTGCAGAAAGCGTTCATGGAGCATTGCGATGAAAAGCACTATGGATCATTGTGATGACAAGGGCCATGGAGCATTGTGAATACAAGGGACATGGAGCCTTGTGATGACAAGGGTCATGGATCATTGTAAAAAGAGGAATCATTGGGCATTGTGATGACAGGGTCATGAAGCATTTTTATGTAAGTTGCCATGGAGAATTGTGATGAAAAGGATCATGTGAATTTGTAATGACAAGGGCCATGGAGCATTGTGATGAAACAAATCTTGGAGTATTTTGATGAAAGTTGTCATGGAGCATTGCGATGAAAAGCACCAAGGAACATTGTGATGACAAGGGCCATCGAGCATTGTGATGACAAGTGTCATGGAGTATTGTGATGACAGGTGTCATGGAGCATCTTGATGACAAATGCCATGGAGAATTGTGATGAGAGGTGGCATTGGGCATTGTGATGAAAGGGGTCATGGTGTACTGTGATTACAGGGGCCATGGAGCATTGTGATGACAAGTGACATGGAGAATAGTGATGACAGGCATCATAGAGCATTGTGATGACAAGTGCCATTTAGCATTTTGATGACAGGGGTCATCAAGCATTCTGTTGACAGGGTCACGGAGCATTGTGATGACAAAGGCCATAGAGCATTGTGATGACAGGGGTCATGGAGCATTGTGATGACATGGGCCATGAAGCATTGTGAAGACAAGATTCATGGAGCATTGTGATGACACGGGCATGAAGCATGGTGATGGCAACAGACCTGGAGCATTGTGATGACAAGGGCATGGAGCATGGTGATGAAACGGACATGGAGCATTATAATGAAAAGAGTTCTGGAGCCTTGTGATGACAAGGGCGTGGAGCATTGTGATTACAGGGACCATGGAGCAGTGTGATGACAAAGGCTTGGGGCATTGTGATGACAAGGGCCATGGAGCATTGTGATTACAGGGGTCATGGGGCATTGTGATGAGTGAGGTCATGGAGCATTAAGATGAAACGAGTCATGGAGCACTGTGATTACAGGGGCCATGGCGCATTGTGATGCCAAAGGCCATGGGGCATTGTGATGACAGGTGTCCTGGAGCATTGAGATGAAACGGGTCATGGACCATTACGATGACAGGGTTCATGGAGAATTGTGATGACTGTGGCCATGGGGAATTTGGATGAAAGGCGTACTGGAGCATTGTGAGGAATATGTTTCATGGACCATTGTGATGACAAGGGCCATGGAGCATCGTGATGACAGGGGTCATGGAGCATTGTGTTGAAAGGGAACATGGAGCAGTGTGATTACAGGGTCCATGGAGCATTGTGAATACATAGGCCAGGGAACAATGTGATGACAGGGGTCATGTAGCGTTGTGATGACAGGGTCATGGAGCATTGTGATTACAGGGGTTATGGGGCACTGTGATGACGGGGGCATGGAGCATTGTGATGAAAATTGTCCTGGAGCATTGTGATGACAGCGGTCACAAAGAATTGGGATGAAAGGTATCATGCAGCATTGTGATGACAACGGTCATGGATCATTTTGATGACAGGGGTCATGGAACATTCTAATAACAATGTTCATAAAGCATTTTGATGACAGGGGTCATGGAGCATTGTGTTGACACGGGCATGGAGCATTGTAATGATATTATATCTGGAGCATTGTGATGAAAAGGGGATGGAGCATTTTGATGACAGTCTCCAAGGAGCATTGTGCTGACAATGGCATGGAGCATTGTGATGAAAGGGGTACTGGAGCACTGTGAGGAAAGGAGTCATGGATCATTGTGTTGACACGGTCAAGGAACATTGCGATGACTAGCATTCTGGAGCATTGTGATGAAAGAGCATGGAGCATTGTGATGAAAGGTGACAAGGAGCATTGTGATGATATGGGCAGAGAACTTTGTGATGACATGGGTCATGGAGCATTGTGGTGAAAAGTGTCATGGAACATTGTACTGACAGGGATCATGGAGCTTTTTGGTAAGAGAGGCCTTGGAGATTTGTGATGGCAGGCGTCATGGGGCATTGTGATGACAGCGGTCTTGGAGCATTGTGATGAAAGGGGTCATGGAGCTCTATGATTAGAGGGGCCATGGAGCATTGTGAATACAAAGCCTATGGAGCATTGAGATGACAGGTTTCATGGAGCCTTTTGATGAAAGTGATCATGGATCATTGTGATGACAAGTGTCCTGGAACCTTGTGATGAAACGGTTCATGGAGCATTTTGATGACAGGGACCATGGCAAATTGTGATGACATCTGTCATGGGGCATTGTGATGACAGTGGTCCTCTAGAATTGTGATGAATGGTATCATGGAGCACTGTGATGACAGGGGCCATGGAACATTGTGATGACAAATGACGTGGAGGATTGTGATGACAAGTGTCATGGGGCATTTTGATGACATTGGCATGGAGCATTATGATGACAAGAGTTCTGGAGCATTTTGATGACAAGCACATGGAGCATTGTGAAGACAGGGCCCATGGAACATTGTGATGAAAAGGACAGGGAACATTGTGATGACTGGGTTAATGGAGCATTGTGATGAAGGGGCCATGGAGCATTGAGATGACAGGCGTCATGAGGCATGGTGATGACAGTGGTCATGGAGCATTGTGATGAAAGTGATCATGGAGCAATATGATAACAGGGGCCATGGAGCATTGTGATGACAGGTGTATTGGAGCATTGTGATGAAAGTCGTCATGGATCATTGTGATGACATGTGCCCTGGAACACTGTGATGACACGGTTCATCGAGTATTGTGATGACAAGGGTCATAGCGAATTGTGATGACAGGTGTCATGGGGCATTGTGATGACATTCATCATCTAGGAATTGTGATGAAAGGTATCATGGAGCACTGTGATGACTGGGGGCATGAAGCATTGTTATGAAAATTGTCCTGGATTATTGTGGTGACAGCAGTCATGGAGAATTGTGATGACAGGGATTATGCAGCATTGTGTTGACAAGGGTATGGACTATTGTGATGACAATGGTCGTGGAGCAATGTGATGAAAGTTTTCATGGAACATCGTGATGAAAAGTGCCTGGGAGCATTGTGACGATAAAGGCCATGGAGCATTGTGATGACAAGTGTCATGGAGCATTGTAATGAAAGGTTTCATTGTGCACTGTGATGACAAGGGGGATGGAGTATTGTGATGAAACTGGTCCTGGAGCATTGTGATAACAAACTCCATGGAGCATTGTGATGACAGGCATCATGGAGCATTGTGAAGAAAGGGGCCATGGGGAATTGTAATGACAATAGAGAAATGTGATAAAAATTGTCAGCGATCATAGTGATTAAAGTGGTCATTGAGAATTGTGATGAAAAGCGACATAGAGCATTGTGATGACAAAGGTCATGGAGAATTGTGATGAGCAGGGTCATGTAGGATTGTGATGCCACGGTCATGGAACATTGTGTTGAAAAGAATTCTGCAGCATTGTGAGGAAAAAGGCATGGAGCATTGTGATTATAGGGGACATGGAGCATTGTGATGATATGGGCAGGGAACACTGTGATGACAGGTGCTATGGAGCAATGTGATGACAAGTGTCATGGAGCATTGTGATGAGAGGTGCCTTGGAGAATTGTGATGACAGGCCTCATGGGGCATTGAGATGACAGTCGTCATGGAGCGTTATGATGAAAGGTGTTATGCAGCACTGTGATTACAGGGGCCAGGGAGCATTGTGAACACAAAGGCCATGGAGCATGGAGATGACAGTGGTCATGGAGCATTGTGATGAAAGTGGTCATGGATCATTGTGATGACAAGTGTCCTGGGACCCTGTGATGACATGGTTCATGGAGCATTGTGATGACAATGGTAATGGCGAATTGTGATGACAATGTCATGAGGCATTGTGATGGCAGTGGTCATCTAGAAATGTGGTTAAAGTTATTATGGAGCCCAGTAATGAGAGGGGCCATGGAGCATTGTGATGACAAGTGTCATGGAGCATGGTGATGAAACGGACATGGAGCATTATAATGACAAGAGTTCTGGAGCCTTGTGATTACAGGGGTCATGGAGCAGTGTGATGACAAAGGCTTGGAGCACTGTGATGACAAGGTCCATGGAGCATTGTGATTACACTGGTCATGGGGCATTGTGATGAGTGAGGTCATGGAGCATTAAGATGAAACGAGTCATGGAGCACTGTGATTACAGGGGCCATGGCTCATTGTGATGCCAAAGGCCATGGAGCATTGTGATGACAGGTGTCCTGGAGCATTGAGATGAAACGGGTCATGGACCATTACGATGACAGGGTTCATGGAGAATTGTGATGACTGTGGCCATGGGGAATTTGGATGAAAGGCGTACTGGAGCATTGTGAGGAAATGTTTCATGGAGAATTGTGATGACAAGGGCCATGGAGCATCGTGATGACAGGGTTCATGGGGCATTGTGCAGAAAGCGTTCATGGAGCATTGCGATGAAAAGCACTATGGATCATTGTGATGACAAGGGCCATGGAGCATTGTGAATACAAGGGACATGGAGCCTTGTGATGACAAGGGTCATGGATCATTGTAAAAAGAGGAATCATTGGGCATTGTGATGACAGGGTCATGAAGCATTTTTATGTAAGTTGCCATGGAGAATTGTGATGAAAAGGATCATGTGAATTTGTAATGACAAGGGCCATGGAGCATTGTGATGAAACAAATCTTGGAGTATTTTGATGAAAGTTGTCATGGAGCATTGCGATGAAAAGCACCAAGGAACATTGTGATGACAAGGGCCATCGAGCATTGTGATGACAAGTGTCATGGAGTATTGTGATGACAGGTGTCATGGAGCATCTTGATGACAAATGCCATGGAGAATTGTGATGAGAGGTGGCATTGGGCATTGTGATGAAAGGGGTCATGGTGTACTGTGATTACAGGGGCCATGGAGCATTGTGATGACAAGTGACATGGAGAATAGTGATGACAGGCATCATAGAGCATTGTGATGACAAGTGCCATTTAGCATTTTGATGACAGGGGTCATCAAGCATTGTGTTGACAGGGTCACGGAGCATTGTGATGACAAAGGCCATAGAGCATTGTGATGACAGGGGTCATGGAGCATTGTGATGACATGGGCCATGAAGCATTGTGAAGACAAGATTCATGGAGCATTGTGATGACACGGGCATGAAGCATGGTGATGGCAACAGACCTGGAGCATTGTGATGACAAGGGCATGGAGCATGGTGATGAAACGGACATGGAGCATTATAATGAAAAGAGTTCTGGAGCCTTGTGATGACAAGGGCATGGAGCATTGTGATTACAGGGACCATGGAGCAGTGTGATGACAAAGGCTTGGGGCACTGTGATGACAAAGGCCATGGAGCATTGTGATTACAGGGGTCATGGGGCATTGTGACGAGTGAGGTCATGGAGCATTAAGATGAAACGAGTCATGGAGCACTGTGATTACAGGGGCCATGGCGCATTGTGATGCCAAAGGCCATGGAGCATTGTGATGACAGGTGTCCTGGAGCATTGAGATGAAACGGGTCATGGACCATTACGATGACAGGGTTCATGGAGAATTGTGATGACTGTGGCCATGGGGAATTTGGATGAAAGGCGTACTGGAGCATTGTGAGGAATATGTTTCATGGAGCATTGTGATGACAAGGGCTATGGAGCATCGTGATGACAGGGGTCATGGGGTATTGTGCTGAAAGCGGTCATGGAGCATTGTGATGAAAAGCGCTATGGAGCACTGTGATGAGAAGGGCCATGGATCATTGTGAATACAAGGGACATGGAGCCTTGTGATGACAAGGGTCATGGATCATTGTAAAAACAGGTATCATTGGACATTGTGATGACAGGGGCATGGAACATTTTTATGTAAGTTGCCATGGAGAATTGTGATGAAAGGGATCATGTGAATTTGTAATGACAAGGGCCATGGAGCATTGTGATGAAACAAATCTTGGAGTATTTTGATGAAAGTTGTCATGGAGCATTGCGATGAAAAGCACCAAGGAACACTGTGATGACAAGGGCCATCGAGCATTGTGATGACAAGTGTCATGGAGTATTGTGATGACAGGTGTCATGGAGCATCTTGATGACAAATGCCATGGAGAATTGTGATGAGAGGTGGCATTGGGCATTGTGATGAAAGGGGTCATGGAGTACTGTGATTACAGGGGCCTTGGAGCATTGTGATGACAAGTGACATGGAGAATAGTGATGACAGGCGTCATAGAGCATTGTGATGACAAGTGCCATTTAGCATTTTGATGACAGGTGTCATCAAGCATTGTGTTGACAGGGTCATGGAGCATTGAGATGACATGGGCCATGAAGCATTGTGAAGACAAGATTCATGGAGCATTGTGATGACACGGCCATGAAGCATGGTGATGACAACAGACCTGGAGCATTGTGATGACAAGGATATGGAGCATGGCGATGAAACGGACATGGAGCATTATAATGACAAGTGTTCTGGAGCCTTGTGATGACAAGAGCATGGAGCATTGTGATTACAGGGGCCATGGAGCTGTGTGATGACAAAGGCTTGGAGAACTGTGATGACAAGGGCCATGGAGCATTGTGATTACAGGGGTCATGGGGCATTGTGATGAGTGAGGTCATGGAGCATTTATGTGAAACGGGTCATGGAGCACTGTGATTACAGGGGCCGTGGAACATTGCGATAACAAGTGACATGGAGAATAGTGATGACAGGTGTCATAGAGCATTGTGATGACAAGTGCTATTTAGCAGTTTGATGACAGGGGTCATCAGTCATTGTGTTGACAGGGGTCACGGAGCATTGTGATTACAAGGGCAGGGAACCTTGTGGTGACCGGGGTCACGGATCATTTTGATGACAACTTTCATGGAACGTTGTGATGACAGGGGTCATGGAGCATTGTGTTGAAAGGGAACATGGAGCAGTGTGATTACAGGGTCCATGGAGCATTGTGAATACATAGGCCAGGGAACAATGTGATGACAGGGGTCATGTAGCGTTGTGATGACAGGGTCATGGAGCATTGTGATTACAGGGGTTATGGGGCACTGTGATGACGGGGGCATGGAGCATTGTGATGAAAATTGTCCTGGAGCATTGTGATGACAGCGGTCACAAAGAATTGGGATGAAAGGTATCATGCAGCATTGTGATGACAACGGTCATGGATCATTTTCATGACAGGGGTCATGGAACATTCTAATAACAAGGTTCATAAAGCATTTTGATGACAGGGGTCATGGAGCATTGTGTTGACACGGGCATGGAGCATTGTAATGATATTATATCTGGAGCATTGTGATGAAAAGGGGATGGAGCATTTTGATGACAGTCTCCAAGGAGCATTGTGCTGACAATGGCATGGAGCATTGTGATGAAAGGGGTACTGGAGCACTGTGAGGAAAGGAGTCATGGATCATTGTGTTGACACGGTCAAGGAACATTGCGATGACAAGCATTCTGGAGCATTGTGATGAAAGAGCATGGAGCATTGTGATGAAAGGTGACAAGGAGCATTGTGATGATATGGGCAGAGAACTTTGTGATGACATGGGTCATGGAGCATTGTGGTGAAAAGTGTCATGGAACATTGTACTGACAGGGATCATGGAGCTTTTTGGTAAGAGAGGCCTTGGAGATTTGTGATGGCAGGCGTCATGGGGCATTGTGATGACAGCGGTCTTGGAGCATTGTGATGAAAGGGGTCATGGAGCTCTATGATTAGAGGGGCCATGGAGCATTGTGAATACAAAGCCTATGGAGCATTGAGATGACAGGTTTCATGGAGCCTTTTGATGAAAGTGATCATGGATCATTGTGATGACAAGTGTCCTGGAACCTTGTGATGAAACGGTTCATGGAGCATTTTGATGACAGGGACCATGGCAAATTGTGATGACATCTGTCATGGGGCATTGTGATGACAGTGGTCCTCTAGAATTGTGATAAATGGTATCATGGAGCACTGTGATGACAGGGGCCATGGAACATTGTGATGACAAATGACGTGGAGGATTGTGATGACAAGTGTCATGGGGCATTTTGATGACATTGGCATGGAGCATTATGATGACAAGAGTTCTGGAGCATTTTGATGACAAGCACATGGAGCATTGTGATGACAGGGCCCATGGAACATTGTGATGAAAAGGACAGGGAACATTGTGATGACTGGGTTAATGGAGCATTGTGATGAAGGGGCCATGGAGCATTGAGATGACAGGCGTCATGAGGCATGGTGATGACAGTGGTCATGGAGCATTGTGATGAAAGTGATCATGGAGCAATATGATAACAGGGGCCATGGAGCATTGTGATGACAGGTGTATTGGAGCATTGTGATGAAAGTCGTCATGGATCATTGTGATGACATGTGCCCTGGAACACTGTGATGACACGGTTCATCGAGTATTGTGATGACAAGGGTCATAGCGAATTGTGATGACAGGTGTCATGGGGCATTGTGATGGCATTGATCATCTAGGAATTGTGATGAAAGGTATCATGGAGCACTGTGATGACTGGGGGCATGAAGCATTGTTATGAAAATTGTCCTGGATTATTGTGGTGACAGCAGTCATGGAGAATTGTGATGACAGGGATTATGCAGCATTGTGTTGACAAGGGTATGGACTATTGTGATGACAATGGTCGTGGAGCAATGTGATGAAAGTTTTCATGGAACATCGTGATGAAAAGTGCCTGGGAGCATTGTGACGATAAAGGCCGTGGAGCATTGTGATGACAAGTGTCATGGAGCATTGTAATGAAAGGTTTCATTGTGCACTGTGATGACAAGGGGGATGGAGTATTGTGATGAAACTGGTCCTGGAGCATTGTGATAACAAACTCCATGGAGCATTGTGATGACAGGCATCATGGAGCATTGTGAAGAAAGGGGCCATGGGGAATTGTAATGACAATAGAGAAATGTGATAAAAATTGTCAGCGATCATAGTGATTAAAGTGGTCATTGAGAATTGTGATGAAAAGCGACATAGAGCATTGTGATGACAAAGGGCATGGAGAATTGTGATGAGCAGGGTCATGTAGGATTGTGATGCCACGGTCATGGAACATTGTGTTGAAAAGAATTCTGCAGCATTGTGAGGATAAAGGCATGGAGCATTGTGATTATAGGGGACATGGAGCATTGTGATGACATAAGCAGGGAACACTGTGATGACAGGTGCTATGGAGCAATGTGATGACAAGTGTCATGGAGCATTGTGATGAGAGGTGCCTTGGAGAATTGTGATGACAGGCCTCATGGGGCATTGAGATGACAGTCGTCATGGAGCGTTATGATGAAAGGTGTTATGGAGCACTGTGATTACAGGGGCCAGGGAGCATTGTGAACACAAAGGCCATGGAGCATGGAGATGACAGTGGTCATGGAGCATTGTGATGAAAGTGGTCATGGATCATTGTGATGACAAGTGTCCTGGGACCCTGTGATGACATGGTTCATGGAGCATTGTGATGACAATGGTAATGGCGAATTGTGATGACAATGTCATGAGGCATTGTGATGGCAGTGGTCATCTAGAAATGTGGTTAAAGTTATTATGGAGCCCAGTAATGAGAGGGGCCATGGAGCATTGTGATGACAAGTGTCATGGAGCATGGTGATGAAACGGACATGGAGCATTATAATGACAAGAGTTCTGGAGCCTTGTGATGACAAGGGCATGGAGCATTGTGATTACAGGGGTCATGGGGCATTGTGATGAGTGAGGTCATGGAGCATTAAGATGAAACGAGTCATGGAGCACTGTGATTACAGGGGCCATGGCGCATTGTGATGCCAAAGGCCATGGAGCATTATGATGACAGGTGTCCTGGAACATTGAGATGAAACGGGTCATGGACCATTACGATGACAGCGGTCATGGAGAATTGTGATGACTGTGGCCATGGGGAATTTGGATGAAAGGCGTACTGGAGCATTGTGAGGAAATGTTTCATGGAGCATTGTGATGACAAGGGCCATGGAGCATCGTGATGACAGGGTTCATGGGGCATTGTGCAGAAAGCGTTCATGGAGCACTGCGATGAAAAGCACTATGGATCATTGTGATGACAAGGGCCATGGAGCATTGTGAATACAAGGGACATGGAGCCTTGTGATGACAAGGGTCATGGATCATTGTAAAAACAGGAATCATTGGGCATTGTGATGACAGGGTCATGAAGCATTTTTATGTAAGTTGCCATGGAGAATTGTGATGAAAATGATCATGTGAATTTGTAATGACAAGGGCCATGGAGCATTGTGATGAAACAAATCTTGGAGTATTTTGATGAAAGTTGTCATGGAGCATTGCGATGAAAAGCACCAAGGAACATTGTGATGACAAGGGCCATCGAGCATTGTGATGACAAGTGTCATGGAGTATTGTGATGACAGGTGTCATGGAGCATCTTGATGACAAATGCCATGGAGAATTGTGATGAGAGGTGGCATTGGGCATTGTGATGAAAGGGGTCATGGTGTACTGTGATTACAGGGGACATGGAGCATTGTGATGACAAGTGACATGGACAATAGTGATGACAGGCGTCATAGAGCATTGTGATGACAAGTGCCATTTAGCATTTTGATGACAGGGGTCATCAAGCATTGTGTTGACAGGGTCACGGAGCATTGTGATGACAAAGGCCATAGAGCATTGTGATGACAGGGGTCATGGAGCATTGTGATGACATGGGCCATGAAGCATTGTGAAGACAAGATTCATGGAGCATTGTGATGACACGGGCATGAAGCATGGTGATGACAACAGACCTGGAGCATTGTGATGACAAAGATATGGAGCATGGCGATGAAACGGACATGGAGCATTATAATGACAAGTGTTCTGGAGCCTTGTGATGACAAGAGCATGGAGCATTGTGATTACAGGGGCCATGGAGCTGTGTGATGACAAAGTCTTGGAGAACTGTGATGACAAGGGCCATGGAGCATTGTGATTACAGGGGTCATGTGGCATTGTGATGAGTGAGGTCATGGAGCATTAAGATGAAACGAGTCATGGAGCACGGTGATTACAGGGGCCATGGCGCATTGTGATGCCAAAGGCCATGGAGGATTGTGATGACAGGTGTCATGGAACATTGAGATGAAACGGGTCATGGACCATTACGATGACAGGGGTCATGGAGAATTGTGATGACTGTGGCCATGGGGAATTTGGATGAAAGGCGTACTGGAGCATTGTGAGGAAATGTTTCATGGAGCATTGTGATGACAAGGGCCATGGAGCATCGTGATGACAGGGTTCATGGGGCATTGTGCAGAAAGCGTTCATGGAGCACTGCGATTTAAAGCACTATGGATCATTGTGATGACAAGGGCCATGGAGCATTGTGAATACAAGGGACATGGAGCCTTGTGATGACAAGGGTCATGGATCATTGTAAAAACAGGAATCATTTGGCATTGTGATGACAGGGTCATGAAGCATTTTTATGTAAGTTGCCATGGAGAATTGTGATGAAAAGGATCATGTGAATTTGTAATGACAAGGGCCATGGAGCATTGTGATGAAACAAATCTTGGAGTATTTTGATGAAAGTTGTCATGGAGCATTGCGATGAAAAGCACCAAGGAACATTGTGATGACAAGGGCCATCGAGCATTGTGATGACAAGTGTCATGGAGTATTGTGATGACAGGTGTCATGGAGCATCTTGATGACAAATGCCATGGAGAATTGTGATGAGAGGTGGCATTGGGCATTGTGATGAAAGGGGTCATGGTGTACTGTGATTACAGGGGCCATGGAGCATTGTGATGACAAGTGACATGGAGAATAGTGATGACAGGCGTCATAGAGCATTGTGATGACAATTGCCATTTAGCATTTTGATGACAGGGGTCATCAAGATTTTGTTGACAGGGTCACGGAGCATTGTGATGACAAAGGCCATAGAGCATTGTGATGACAGGGGTCATGGAGCATTGTGATGACATGGGCCATGAAGCATTGTGAAGACAAGATTCATGGAGCATTGTGATGACACGGGCATGAAGCATGGTGATGGCAACAGACCTGGAGCATTGTGATGACAAGGGCATGGAGAATGGTGATGAAACGGACATGGAGCATTATAATGAAAAGAGTTCTGGAGCCTTGTGATGACAAGGGCATGGAGCATTGTGATTACAGGGACCATGGAGCAGTGTGATGACAAAGGCTTGGGGCACTGTGATGACAAGGGCCATGGAGCATTGTGATTACAGGGGTCATGGGGCATTGTGATGAGTGAGGTCATGGAGCATTAAGATGAAACGAGTAATGGAGCACTGTGATTACAGGGGCCATGGCGCATTGTGATGCCAAAGGCCATGGAGCATTGTGATGACAGGTGTCCTGGAGCATTGAGATGAAACGGGTCATGGACCATTACGATGACAGGGGTCATGGAGAATTGTGATGACTGTGGCCATGGGGAATTTGGATGAAAGGCGTACTGGAGCATTGTGAGGAAATGTTTCATGGAGCATTGTGATGACAAGGGCCATGGAGCATCGTGATGACAGGGGTCATGGGGCATTGTGCTGAAAGCGGTCATGGAGCATTGCGATGAAAAGCGCTATGGAGCACTTTGATGATAAGGGCCATGGATCATTGTGAATACAAGGGACATGGAGCCTTGTGATGACAAGGGTCATGGATCATTGTAAAAACAGGAATCATTTGGCATTGTGATGACAGGGTCATGAAGCATTTTTATGTAAGTTGCCATGGAGAATTGTGATGAAAAGGATCATGTGAATTTGTAATGACAAGGGCCATGGAGCATTGTGATGAAACAAATCTTGGAGTATTTTGATGAAAGTTGTCATGGAGCATTGCGATGAAAAGCACCAAGGAACATTGTGATGACAAGGGCCATCGAGCATTGTGATGACAAGTGTCATGGAGTATTGTGATGACAGGTGTCATGGAGCATCTTGATGACAAATGCCATGGAGAATTGTGATGAGAGGTGGCATTGGGCATTGTGATGAAAGGGGTCATGGTGTACTGTGATTACAGGGGCCATGGAGCATTGTGATGACAAGTGACATGGAGAATAGTGATGACAGGCGTCATAGAGCATTGTGATGACAATTGCCATTTAGCATTTTGATGACAGGGGTCATCAAGATTGTGTTGACAGGGTCACGGAGCATTGTGATGACAAAGGCCATAGAGCATTGTGATGACAGGGGTCATGGAGCATTGTGATGACATGGGCCATGAAGCATTGTGAAGACAAGATTCATGGAGCATTGTGATGACACGGGCATGAAGCATGGTGATGGCAACAGACCTGGAGCATTGTGATGACAAGGGCATGGAGAATGGTGATGAAACGGACATGGAGCATTATAATGAAAAGAGTTCTGGAGCCTTGTGATGACAAGGGCATGGAGCATTGTGATTACAGGGACCATGGAGCAGTGTGATGACAAAGGCTTGGGGCACTGTGATGACAAGGGCCATGGAGCATTGTGATTACAGGGGTCATGGGGCATTGTGTTGAGTGAGGTCATGGAGCATTAAGATAAAACGAGTAATGGAGCACTGTGATTACAGGGGCCATGGCGCATTGTGATGCCAAAGGCCATGGAGCATTGTGATGACAGGTGTCCTGGAGCATTGAGATGAAACGGGTCATGGACCATTACGATGACAGGGGTCATGGAGAATTGTGATGACTGTGGCCATGGGGAATTTGGATGAAAGGCGTACTGGAGCATTGTGAGGAAATGTTTCATGGAGCATTGTGATGACAAGGGCCATGGAGCATCGTGATGACAGGGGTCATGGGGCATTGTGCTGAAAGCGGTCATGGAGCATTGCGATGAAAAGCGCTATGGAGCACTGTGATGATAAGGGCCATGGATCATTGTGAATACAAGGGACATGGAGCCTTATGATGACAAGGGTCATGGATCATTGTAAAAACAGGAATCATTTGGCATTGTGATGACAGGGTCATGAAGCATTTTTATGTAAGTTGCCATGGAGAATTGTGATGAAAAGGATCATGTGAATTTGTAATGACAAGGGCCATGGAGCATTGTGATGAAACAAATCTTGGAGTATTTTGATGAAAGTTGTCATGGAGCATTGCGATGAAAAGCACCAAGGAACATTGTGATGACAAGGGCCATCGAGCATTGTGATGACAAGTGTCATGGAGTATTGTGATGACAGGTGTCATGGAGCATCTTGATGACAAATGCCATGGAGAATTGTGATGAGAGGTGGCATTGGGCATTGTGATGAAAGGGGTCATGGTGTACTGTGATTACAGGGGCCATGGAGCATTGTGATGACAAGTGACATGGAGAATAGTGATGACAGGCGTCATAGAGCATTGTGATGACAAGTGCCATTTAGCATTTTGATGACAGGGGTCATCAAGATTGTGTTGACAGGGTCACGGAGCATTGTGATGACAAAGGCCATAGAGCATTGTGATGACAGGGGTCATGGAGCATTGTGATGACATGGGCCATGAAGCATTGTGAAGACAAGATTCATGGAGCATTGTGATGACACGGGCATGAAGCATGGTGATGACAACAGACCTGGAGCGTTGTGATGACAAGGATATGGAGCATGGCGATGAAACGGACATGGAGCATTATAATGACAAGTGTTCTGGAGCCTTGTGATGAAAAGAGCATGGAGCATTGTGATTACAGGGGCCATGGAGCTGTGTGATGACAAAGGCTTGGAGAACTGTGATGACAAGGGCCATGGAGCATTGTGATTACAGGGGTCATGGGGCATTGTGATGAGTGAGGTCATGGAGCATTTATGTGAAACGGGTCATGGAGCACTGTGATTACAGGGGCCGTGGAACATTGCGATAACAAGTGACATGGAGAATAGTGATGACAGGTGTCATAGAGCATTGTGATGACAAGTGCTATTTAGCATTTTGATGACAGGGGTCATCAGTCATTGTGTTGACAGGGGTCATGGAGCATTGTGATTACAAGGGCAGGGAACCTTTTGGTGACGGGGGTCATGGAACATTTTGATGACAACTTTCATGGAACGTTGTGATGACAGGGGTCATGGAGCATTGTGTTGAAAGGGAACATGGAGCAGTGTGATTACAGGGTCCATGGAGCATTGTGAATACATAGGCCAGGGAACAATGTGATGACAGGGGTCATGTAGCGTTGTGATGACAGGGTCATGGAGCATTGTGATTACAGGGGTTATGGGGCACTGTGATGACGGGGGCATGGAGCATTGTGATGAAAATTGTCCTGGAGCATTGTGATGACAGTGGTCACAAAGAATTGGGATGAAAGGTATCATGCGGCATTGTGATGACAACGGTCATGGATCATTTTGATGACAGGGGTCATGGAACATTCTAATAACAAGGTTCATAAAGCATTTTGATGACAGGGGTCATGGAGCATTGTGTTGACACGGGCATGGAGCATTGTAATGATATTATATCTGGAGCATTGTGATGAAAAGGGGATGGAGCATTTTGATGACAGTCTCCAAGGAGCATTGTGCTGACAATGGCATGGAGCATTGTGATGAAAGGGGTACTGGAGCACTGTGAGGAAAGGAGTCATGGATCATTGTGTTGACACGGTCAAGGAACATTGCGATGACAAGCATTCTGGAGCATTGTGATGAAAGAGCATGGAGCATTGTGATGAAAGGTGACAAGGAGCATTGTGATGATATGGGCAGAGAACTTTGTGATGACATGGGTCATGGAGCATTGTGGTGAAAAGTGTCATGGAACATTGTACTGACAGGGATCATGGAGCTTTTTGGTAAGAGAGGCCTTGGAGATTTGTGATGGCAGGCGTCATGGGGCATTGTGATGACAGCGGTCTTGGAGCATTGTGATGAAAGGGGTCATGGAGCTCTATGATTAGAGGGGCCATGGAGCATTGTGAATACAAAGCCTATGGAGCATTGAGATGACAGGTTTCATGGAGCCTTTTGATGAAAGTGATCATGGATCATTGTGATGACAAGTGTCCTGGAACCTTGTGATGAAACGATTCATGGAGCATTTTGATGACAGGGACCATGGCAAATTGTGATGACATCTGTCATGGGGCATTGTGATGACAGTGGTCCTCTAGAATTGTGATGAATGGTATCATGGAGCACTGTGATGACAGGGGCCATGGAACATTGTGATGACAAATGACGTGGAGGAATGTGATGACAAGTGTCATGGGGCATTTTGATGACATTGGCATGGAGCATTATAATGACAAGAGTTCTGGAGCATTTTGATGACAAGCACATGGAGCATTGTGAAGACAGGGCCCATGGAACATTGTGATGAAAAGGACAGGGAACATTGTGATGACTGGGTTAATGGAGCATTGTGATGAAGGGGCCATGGAGCATTGAGATGACAGGCGTCATGAGGCATGGTGATGACAGTGGTCATGGAGCATTGTGATGAAAGTGATCATGGAGCAATATGATAACAGGGGCCATGGAGCATTGTGATGACAGGTGTATTGGAGCATTGTGATGAAAGTCGTCATGGATCATTGTGATGACATGTGCCCTGGAACACTGTGATGACACGGTTCATCGAGTATTGTGATGACAAGGGTCATAGCGAATTGTGATGACAGGTGTCATGGGGCATTGTGATGGCATTGATCATCTAGGAATTGTGATGAAAGGTATCATGGAGCACTGTGATGACTGGGGGCATGAAGCATTGTTATGAAAATTGTCCTGGATTATTGTGGTGACAGCAGTCATGGAGAATTGTGATGACAGGGATTATGCAGCATTGTGTTGACAAGGGTATGGACTATTGTGATGACAATGGTCGTGGAGCAATGTGATGAAAGTTTTCATGGAACATCGTGATGAAAAGTGCCTGGGAGCATTGTGACGATAAAGGCCATGGAGCATTGTGATGACAAGTGTCATGGAGCATTGTAATGAAAGGTTTCATTGTGCACTGTGATGACAAGGGGGATGGAGTATTGTGATGAAACTGGTCCTGGAGCATTGTGATAACAAACTCCATGGAGCATTGTGATGACAGGCATCATGGAGCATTGTGAAGAAAGGGGCCATGGGGAATTGTAATGACAATAGAGAAATGTGATAAAAATTGTCAGCGATCATAGTGATTAAAGTGGTCATTGAGAATTGTGATGAAAAGCGACATAGAGCATTGTGATGACAAAGGTCATGGAGAATTGTGATGAGCAGGGTCATGTAGGATTGTGATGCCACGGTCATGGAACATTGTGTTGAAAAGAATTCTGCAGCATTGTGAGGAAAAAGGCATGGAGCATTGTGATTATAGGGGACATGGAGCATTGTGATGACATGGGCAGGGAACACTGTGATGACAGGTGCTATGGAGCAATGTGATGACAAGTGTCATGGAGCATTGTGATGAGAGGTGCCTTGGAGAATTGTGATGACAGGCCTCATGGGGCATTGAGATGACAGTCGTCATGGAGCATTATGATGAAAGGTGTTATGGAGCACTGTGATTACAGGGGCCAGGGAGCATTGTGAACACAAAGGCCATGGAGCATGGAGATGACAGTGGTCATGGAGCATTGTGATGAAAGTGGTCATGGATCATTGTGATGACAAGTGTCCTGGGACCCTGTGATGACATGGTTCATGGAGCATTGTGATGACAATGGTAATGGCGAATTGTGATGACAATGTCATGAGGCATTGTGATGGCAGTGGTCATCTAGAAATGTGGTTAAAGTTATTATGGAGCCCAGTAATGAGAGGGGCCATGGAGCATTGTGATGACAAGTGTCATGGAGCATGGTGATGAAACGGACATGGAGCATTATAATGACAAGAGTTCTGGAGCCTTGTGATGACAAGGGCATGGAGCATTGTGATTACAGGGGTCATGGAGCAGTGTGATGACAAAGGCTTGGTGCACTGTGATGACAAGGTCCATGGAGCATTGTGATTACAGGGGTCATGGGGCATTGTGATGAGTGAGGTCATGGAGCATTAAGATGAAACGAGTCATGGAGCACTGTGATTACAGGGGCCATGGCGCATTGTGATGCCAAAGGCCATGGAGCATTATGATGACAGGTGTCCTGGAACATTGAGATGAAACGGGTCATGGACCATTACGATGACAGGGGTCATGGAGAATTGTGATGACTGTGGCCATGGGGAATTTGGATGAAAGGCGTACTGGAGCATTGTGAGGAAATGTTTCATGGAGCATTGTGATGACAAGGGCCATGGAGCATCGTGATGACAGGGTTCATGGGGCATTGTGCAGAAAGCGTTCATGGAGCACTGCGATGAAAAGCACTATGGATCATTGTGATGACAAGGGCCATGGAGCATTGTGAATACAAGGGACATGGAGCCTTGTGATGACAAGGGTCATGGATCATTGTAAAAACAGGAATCATTGGGCATTGTGATGACAGGGTCATGAAGCATTTTTATGTAAGTTGCCATGGAGAATTGTGATGAAAATGATCATGTGAATTTGTAATGACAAGGGCCATGGAGCATTGTGATGAAACAAATCTTGGAGTATTTTGATGAAAGTTGTCATGGAGCATTGCGATGAAAAGCACCAAGGAACATTGTGATGACAAGGGCCATCGAGCATTGTGATGACAAGTGTCATGGAGTATTGTGATGACAGGTGTCATGGAGCATCTTGATGACAAATGCCATGGAGAATTGTGATGAGAGGTGGCATTGGGCATTGTGATGAAAGGGGTCATGGTGTACTGTGATTACAGGGGACATGGAGCATTGTGATGACAAGTGACATGGACAATAGTGATGACAGGCGTCATAGAGCATTGTGATGACAAGTGCCATTTAGCATTTTGATGACAGGGGTCATCAAGCATTGTGTTGACAGGGTCACGGAGCATTGTGATGACAAAGGCCATAGAGCATTGTGATGACAGGGGTCATGGAGCATTGTGATGACATGGGCCATGAAGCATTGTGAAGACAAGATTCATGGAGCATTGTGATGACACGGGCATGAAGCATGGTGATGACAACAGACCTGGAGCATTGTGATGACAAAGATATGGAGCATGGCGATGAAACGGACATGGAGCATTATAATGACAAGTGTTCTGGAGCCTTGTGATGACAAGAGCATGGAGCATTGTGATTACAGGGGCCATGGAGCTGTGTGATGACAAAGTCTTGGAGAACTGTGATGACAAGGGCCATGGAGCATTGTGATTACAGGGGTCATGTGGCATTGTGATGAGTGAGGTCATGGAGCATTAAGATGAAACGAGTCATGGAGCACGGTGATTACAGGGGCCATGGCGCATTGTGATGCCAAAGGCCATGGAGCATTGTGATGACAGGTGTCATGGAACATTGAGATGAAACGGGTCATGGACCATTACGATGACAGGGGTCATGGAGAATTGTGATGACTGTGGCCATGGGGAATTTGGATGAAAGGCGTACTGGAGCATTGTGAGGAAATGTTTCATGGAGCATCGTGATGACAGGGTTCATGGGGCATTGTGCAGAAAGCGTTCATGGAGCATTGCGATGAAAAGCACTATGGATCATTGTGATGACAAGGGCCATGGAGCATTGTGAATACAAGGGACATGGAGCCTTGTGATGACAAGGGTCATGGATCATTGTAAAAACAGGAATCATTGGGCATTGTGATGACAGGGTCATGAAGCATTTTTATGTAAGTTGTCATGGAGAATTGTGATGAAAAGGATCATGTGAATTTGTAATGACAAGGGCCATGGAGCATTGTGATGAAACAAATCTTGGAGTATTTTGATGAAAGTTGTCATGGAGCATTGCGATGAAAAGCACCAAGGAACATTGTGATGACAAGGGCCATCGAGCATTGTGATGACAAGTGTCATGGAGTATTGTGATGACAGGTGTCATGGAGCATCTTGATGACAAATGCCATGGAAAATTGTGATGAGAGGTGGCATTGGGCATTGTGATGAAAGGGGTCATGGTGTACTGTGATTACAGGGGCCATGGAGCATTGTGATGACAAGTGACATGGAGAGTAGTGATGACAGGCGTCATAGAGCATTGTGATGACAAGTGCCATTTAGCATTTTGATGACAGGGGTCATCAAGCATTGTGTTGACAGGGTCATGGAGCATTGTGATGACAAAGGCCATAGAGCATTGTGATGACAGGGGTCATGGAGCATTGTGATGACATGGGCCATGAAGCATTGTGAAGACAAGATTCATGGAGCATTGTGATGACACGGGCATGAAGCATGGTGATGGCAACAGATCTGGAGCATTGTGATGACAAGGGCATGGAGCATGTTGATGAAACGGACATGGAGCATTATAATGAAAAGAGTTCTGGAGCCTTGTGATGACAAGGGCATGGAGCATTGTGATTACAGGGATCATGGAGCAGTGTGATGACAAAGGCTTGGGGCACTGTGATGACAAGGGCCATGGAGCATTGTGATTACAGGGGTCATGGGGCATTGTGATGAGTGAGGTCATGGAGCATTAAGATGAAACGAGTCATGGAGCACTGTGATTACAGGGGCCATGGCGCATTGTGATGCCAAAGGCCATGGAGCATTGTGATGACAGGTGTCCTGGAGCATTGAGATGAAACGGGTCATGGACCATTACGATGACAGGGGTCATGGAGAATTGTGATGACTGTGGCCATGGGGAATTTGGATGAAAGGCGTACTGGAGCATTGTGAGGAATATGTTTCATGGAGCATTGTGATGACAAGGGCCATGGAGAATCGTGATGACAGGGGTCATGGGGCCTTGTGCTGAAAGCGGTCATTGAGCATTGTGATGAAAAGCACTATTGAGCACTGTGATGAGAAGGGCAATGGATCATTGTGAATACAAGGGACATGGAGCCTTGTGATGACAAGGGTCATGGATCATTGTAAAAATAGGTATCATTGGACATTGTGATGACAAGGGCATGGAACCTTTTTTATGTAAGTTGCCATGGAGAATTGTGATGAAAGGGATCATGTGAATTTGTAATGACAAGGGCCATGGAGCATTGTGATGAAACAAATCTTGGAGTATTTTGATGAAAGTTGTCATGGAGCATTGCGATGAAAAGCACCAAGGAACATTGTGATGACAAGGGCCATCGAGCATTGTGATGACAAGTGTCATGGAGTATTGTGATGACAGGTGTCATGGAGCATCTTGATGACAAATGCCATGGAGAATTGTGATGAGAGGTGGCATTGGGCATTGTGATGAAAGGGGTCATGGAGTACTGTGATTACAGGGGCCTTGGAGCATTGTGATGACAAGTGACATGGAGAATAGTGATGACAGGCGTCATTGAGCATTGTGATGACAAGTGCCATTTAGAATTTTGATGACAGGGGTCATCAAGCATTGTGTTGACAGGGTCACGGAGCATTGTGGTGACAAAGGCCATAGAGCATTGTGATGACAGGGGTCATGGAGCATTGTGATGACATGGGCCATGAAGCATTGTGAAGACAAGTTTCATGGAGCATTGTGATGACACGGGCATGAAGCACGGTGATGACAACAGACCTGGAGCGTTGTGATGACAAGGATATGGAGCATGGCGAAGAAACGGACATGGAGCATTATAATGACAAGTGTTCTGGAGCCTTGTGATGAAAAGAGCATGGAGCATTGTGATTACAGGGGCCATGGAGCTGTGTGATGACAAAGGCTTGGAGAACTGTGATGACAAGGGCCATGGAGCATTGTGATTACAGGGGTCATGGGGCATTGTGATGAGTGAGGTCATGGAGCATTTATGTGAAATGGGTCATGGAGCACTGTGATTACAGGGGCCGTGGAACATTGTGATAACAAGTGACATGGAGAATAGTGATGACAGGTGTCATAGAGCATTGTGATGACAAGTGCTATTTAGCATTTTGATGACAGGGGTCATCAGTCATTGTGTTGACAGGGGTCACGGAGCATTGTGATTACAAGGGCAGGGAACCTTGTGGTGACCGGGGTCATGGAACATTTTGATGACAACTTTCATGGAACGTTGTGATGACAGGGGTCATGGAGCATTGTGTTGAAAGGGAACATGGGGCAGTGTGATTACAGGGTCCATGGAGCATTGTGAATACATAGGCCAGGGAACAATGTGATGACAGGGGTCATGTAGCGTTGTGATGACAGGGTCATGGAGCATTGTGATTACAGGGGTTATGGGGCACTGTGATGACGGGGGCATGGAGCATTGTGATGAAAATTGTCCTGGAGCATTGTGATGACAGCGGTCACAAAGAATTGGGATGAAAGGTATCATGCAGCATTGTGATGACAACGGTCATGGATCATTTTGATGACAGGGGTCATGGAACATTCTAATAACAAGGTTCATAAAGCATTTTGATGACAGGGGTCATGGAGCATTGTGTTGACACGGGCATGGAGCATTGTAAGGATATTATATCTGGAGCATTGTGATGAAAAGGGGATGGAGCATTTTGATGACAGTCTCCAAGGAGCATTGTGCTGACAATGGCATGGAGCATTGTGATGAAAGGGGTACTGGAGCACTGTGAGGAAAGGAGTCATGGATCATTGTGTTGACACGGTCAAGGAACATTGCGATGACAATTATTCTGGAGCATTGTGATGAAAGAGCATGGAGCATTGTGATGAAAGGTGACAAGGAGCATTGTGATGATATGGGCAGAGAACTTTGTGATGACATGGGTCATGGAGCATTGTGGTGAAAAGTGTCATGGAACATTGTACTGACAGGGATCATGGAGCTTTTTGGTAAGAGAGGCCTTGGAGATTTGTGATGGCAGGCGTCATGGGGCATTGTGATGACAGCGGTCTTGGAGCATTGTGATGAAAGGGGTCATGGAGCTCTATGATTAGAGGGGCCATGGAGCATTGTGAATACAAAGCCTATGGAGCATTGAGATGACAGGTTTCATGGAGCCTTTTGATGAAAGTGATCATGGATCATTGTGATGACAAGTGTCCTGGAACCTTGTGATGAAACGGTTCATGGAGCATTTTGATGACAGGGACCATGGCAAATTGTGATGACATCTGTCATGGGGCATTGTGATGACAGTGGTCCTCTAGAATTGTGATGAATGGTATCATGGAGCACTGTGATGACAGGGGCCATGGAACATTGTTATGACAAATGACGTGGAGGATTGTGATGACAAGTGTCATGGGGCATTTTGATGACATTGGCATGGAGCATTATGATGACAAGAGTTCTGGAGCATTTTGATGACAAGCACATGGAGCATTGTGATGACAGGGCCCATGGAACATTGTGATGAAAAGGACAGGGAACATTGTGATGACTGGGTTAATGGAGCATTGTGATGAAGGGGCCATGGAGCATTGAGATGACAGGCGTCATGAGGCATGGTGATGACAGTGGTCATGGAGCATTGTGATGAAAGTGATCATGGAGCAATATGATAACAGGGGCCATGGAGCATTGTGATGACAGGTGTATTGGAGCATTGTGATGAAAGTCGTCATGGATCATTGTGATGACATGTGCCCTGGAACACTGTGATGACACGGTTCATCGAGTATTGTGATGACAAGGGTCATAGCGAATTGTGATGACAGGTGTCATGGGGCATTGTGATGGCATTGATCATCTAGGAATTGTGATGAAAGGTATCATGGAGCACTGTGATGACTGGGGGCATGAAGCATTGTTATGAAAATTGTCCTGGATTATTGTGGTGACAGCAGTCATGGAGAATTGTGATGACAGGGATTATGCAGCATTGTGTTGACAAGGGTATGGACTATTGTGATGACAATGGTCGTGGAGCAATGTGATGAAAGTTTTCATGGAACATCGTGATGAAAAGTGCCTGGGAGCATTGTGACGATAAAGGCCATGGAGCATTGTGATGACAAGTGTCATGGAGCATTGTAATGAAAGGTTTCATTGTGCACTGTGATGACAAGGGGGATGGAGTATTGTGATGAAACTGGTCCTGGAGCATTGTGATAACAAACTCCATGGAGCATTGTGATGACAGGCATCATGGAGCATTGTGAAGAAAGGGGCCATGGGGAATTGTAATGACAATAGAGAAATGTGATAAAAATTGTCAGCGATCATAGTGATTAAAGTGGTCATTGAGAATTGTGATGAAAAGCGACATAGAGCATTGTGATGACAAAGGTCATGGAGAATTGTGATGAGCAGGGTCATGTAGGATTGTGATGCCACGGTCATGGAACATTGTGTTGAAAAGAATTCTGCAGCATTGTGAGGAAAAAGGCATGGAGCATTGTGATTATAGGGGACATGGAGCATTGTGATGACATGGGCAGGGAACACTGTGATGACAGGTGCTATGGAGCAATGTGATGACAAGTGTCAGGGAGCATTGTGATGAGAGGTGCCTTGGAGAATTGTGATGACAGGCCGCATGGGGCATTGAGATGACAGTCGTCATGGAGCGTTATGATGAAAGGTGTTATGGAGCACTGTGATTACAGGGGCCAGGGAGCATTGTGAACACAAAGGCCATGGAGCATGGAGATGACAGTGGTCATGGAGCATTGTGATGTAAGTGGTCATGGATCATTGTGATGACAAGTGCCCTGGGACCCTGTGATGACATGGTTCATGGAGCATTGTGATGACAATGGTAATGGCGAATTGTGATGACAATGTCATGAGGCATTGTGATGGCAGTGGTCATCTAGAAATGTGGTTAAAGTTATTATGGAGCCCAGTAATGAGAGGGGCCATGGAGCATTGTGATGACAAGTGTCATGGAGCATGGTGATGAAACGGACATGGAGCATTATAATGACAAGTGTTCTGGAGCCTTGTGATGACAAGGGCATGGAGCATTGTGATTACAGGTGTCATGGAGCATTGTGATGAGTGAGGTCATGGAGCATTAAGATGAAAGGAGTCATGGAGCACTGTGATTACAGGGGCCATGGTGCATTGTGATGCCAAAGGCCATGGAGCATTGTGATGACAGGTGTCATGGAACATTGAGATGAAACGGGTCATGGACCATTACGATGACAGGGGTCATGGAGAATTGTGATGACTGTGGCCATGGGGAATTTGGATGAAAGGCGTACTGGAGCATTGTGAGGAAATGTTTCATGGAGCATCGTGATGACAGGGTTCATGGGGCATTGTGCAGAAAGCGTTCATGGAGCATTGCGATGAAAAGCACTATGGATCATTGTGATGACAAGGGCCATGGAGCATTGTGAATACAAGGGACATGGAGCCTTGTGATGACAAGGGTCATGGATCATTGTAAAAACAGGAATCATTGGGCATTGTGATGACAGGGTCATGAAGCATTTTTATGTAAGTTGTCATGGAGAATTGTGATGAAAAGGATCATGTGAATTTGTAATGACAAGGGCCATGGAGCATTGTGATGAAACAAATCTTGGAGTATTTTGATGAAAGTTGTCATGGAGCATTGCGATGAAAAGCACCAAGGAACATTGTGATGACAAGGGCCATCGAGCATTGTGATGACAAGTGTCATGGAGTATTGTGATGACAGGTGTCATGGAGCATCTTGATGACAAATGCCATGGAGAATTGTGATGAGAGGTGGCATTGGGCATTGTGATGAAAGGGGTCATGGTGTACTGTGATTACAGGGGCCATGGAGCATTGTGATGACAAGTGACATGGAGAGTAGTGATGATAGGCGTCATAGAGCATTGTGCTGACAAGTGCCATTTAGCATTTTGATGACAGGGGTCATCAAGCATTGTGTTGACAGGGTCATGGAGCATTGTGATGACAAAGGCCATAGAGCATTGTGATGACAGGGGTCATGGAGCATTGTGATGACATGGGCCATGAAGCATTGTGATGACACGGGCATGAAGCATGGTGATGGCAACAGATCTGGAGCATTGTGATGACAAGGGCATGGAGCATGTTGATGAAACGGACATGGAGCATTATAATGAAAAGAGTTCTGGAGCCTTGTGATGACAAGGGCATGGAGCATTGTGATTACAGGGATCATGGAGCAGTGTGATGACAAAGGCTTGGGGCACTGTGATGACAAGGGCCATGGAGCATTGTGATTACAGGGGTCATGGGGCATTGTGATGAGTGAGGTCATGGAGCATTAAGATGAAACGAGTCATGGAACACTGTGATTACAGGGGCCATGGCGCATTGTGATGCCAAAGGCCATGGAGCATTGTGATGACAGGTGTCCTGGAGCATTGAGATGAAACGGGTCATGGACCATTACGATGACAGGGTTCATGGAGAATTGTGATGACTGTGGCCATGGGGAATTTGGATGAAAGGCGTACTGGAGCATTGTGAGGAATATGTTTCATGGAGCATTGTGATGACAAGGGCCATGGAGAATCGTGATGACAGGGGTCATGGGGCCTTGTGCTGAAAGCGGTCATTGAGCATTGTGATGAAAAGCACTATTGAGCACTGTGATGAGAAGGGCCATGGATCATTGTGAATACAAGGGACATGGAGCCTTGTGATGACAAGGGTCATGGATCATTGTAAAAACAGGTATCATTGGACATTGTGATGACAGGGGCATGGAAACTTTTTTATGTAAGTTGCCATGGAGAATTGTGATGAAAGGGATCATGTGAATTTGTAATGACAAGGGCCATGGAGCATTGTGATGAAACAAATCTTGGAGTATTTTGATGAAAGTTGTCATGGAGCATTGCGATGAAAAGCACCAAGGAACATTGTGATGACAAGGGCCATCGAGCATTGTGATGACAAGTGTCATGGAGTATTGTGATGACAGGTGTCATGGAGCATCTTGATGACAAATGCCATGGAGAATTGTGATGAGAGGTGGCATTGGGCATTGTGATGAAAGGGGTCATGGTGTACTGTGATTACAGGGGCCATGGAGCATTGTGATGACAAGTGACATGGAGAGTAGTGATGACAGGCGTCATAGAGCATTGTGATGACAAGTGCCATTTAGCATTTTGATGACAGGGGTCATCAAGCATTGTGTTGACAGGGTCATGGAGCATTGTGATGACAAAGGCCATAGAGCATTGTGATGAAAGGGGTCATGGAGCATTGTGATGACATGGGCCATGAAGCATTGTGAAGACAAGATTCATGGAGCATTGTGATGACACGGGCATGAAGCATGGTGATGGCAACAGATCTGGAGCATTGTGATGACAAGGGCATGGAGCATGTTGATGAAACGGACATGGAGCATTATAATGAAAAGAGTTCTGGAGCCTTGTGATGACAAGGGCATGGAGCATTGTGATTACAGGGATCATGGAGCAGTGTGATGACAAAGGCTTGGGGCACTGTGATGACAAGGGCCATGGAGCATTGTGATTACAGGGGTCATGGGGCATTGTGATGAGAGAGGTCATGGAGCATTAAGATGAAACGAGTCATGGAGCACTGTGATTACAGGGGCCATGGCGCATTGTGATGCCAAAGGCCATGGAGCATTGTGATGACAGGTGTCCTGGAGCATTGAGATGAAACGGGTCATGGACCATTACGATGACAGGGTTCATGGAGAATTGTGATGACTGTGGCCATGGGGAATTTGGATGAAAGGCGTACTGGAGCATTGTGAGGAATATGTTTCATGGAGCATTGTGATGACAAGGGCCATGGAGAATCGTGATGACAGGGGTCATGGGGCATTGTGCTGAAAGCGGTCATTGAGCATTGTGATGAAAAGCACTATTGAGCACTGTGATGAGAAGGGCCATGGATCATTGTGAATACAAGGGACATGGAGCCTTGTGATGACAAGGGTCATGGATCATTGTAAAAACAGGTATCATTGGACATTGTGATGACAGGGGCATGGAACCTTTTTTATGTAAGTTGCCATGGAGAATTGTGATGAAAGGGATCATGTGAATTTGTAATGACAAGGGCCATGGAGCATTGTGATGAAACAAATCTTGGAGTATTTTGATGAAAGTTGTCATGGAGCATTGCGATGAAAAGCACCAAGGAACATTGTGATGACAAGGGCCATCGAGCATTGTGATGACAAGTGTCATGGAGTATTGTGATGACAGGTGTCATGGAGCATCTTGATGACAAATGCCATGGAGAATTGTGATGAGAGGTGGCATTGGGCATTGTGATGAAAGGGGTCATGGAGTACTGTGATTACAGGCGCCTTGGAGCATTGTGATGACAAGTGACATGGAGAATAGTGAAGACAGGCGTCATTGAGCATTGTGATGACAAGTGCCATTTTGAATTTTGATGACAGGGGTCATCAAGCATTGTGTTGACAGGGTCACGGAGCATTGTGGTGACAAAGGCCATAGAGCATTGTGATGACAGGGGTCATGGAGCATTGTGATGACATGGGCCATGAAGCATTGTGAAGACAAGTTTCATGGAGCATTGTGATGACACGGGCATGAAGCACGGTGATGACAACAGACCTGGAGCGTTGTGATGACAAGGATATGGAGCATGGCGATGAAACGGACATGGAGCATTATAATGACAAGTGTTCTGGAGCCTTGTGATGAAAAGAGCATGGAGCATTGTGATTACAGGGGCCATGGAGCTGTGTGATGACAAAGGCTTGGAGAACTGTGATGACAAGGGCCATGGAGCATTGTGATTACAGGGGTCATGGGGCATTGTGATGAGTGAGGTCATGGAGCATTTATGTGAAATGGGTCATGGAGCACTGTGATTACAGGGGCCGTGGAACATTGTGATGCCAAAGGCCATGGATCATTGTGATGACAGGTGTCATGGAGCATTGAGATGAAACGGGTCATGGACCATTACGATGACAGGGGTCATGGAGAATTGTGATGACTGTGGCCATGGGGAATTTGGATGAAAGGCGTACAGGAGCATTGTGAGGAAATGTTTCATGGAGCATTGTGATGACAAGGGCCATGGAGCATCGTGATGACAGGGGTCATGGGGCATTGTGCTGAAAGCGGTCATGGAGCATTGTGATGAAAAGCGCTATGGAGCACTGTGATGACAAGGGCCATGGATCATTGTGAATACAAGGGACATGGAGCCTTGTGATGACAAGGGTCATGGATCATTGTAAAAACAGGTATCATTGGGCATTGTGATGACAGGGGCATGGCGCATTTTTATGTAAGTAGCCATGGAGAATTGTGATGAAAGGGATCATGTGAATTTGTAATGACAAGGGCCATGGAGCATTGTGATGAAACAAATCTTGGAGTATTTTGATGAAAGTTGTCATGGAGCATTGCGATGAAAAGCACCAAGGAACATTGTGATGACAAGGGCCATCGAGCATTGTGATGACAAGTGTCATGGAGTATTGTGATGACAGGTGTCATGGAGCATCTTGATGACAAATGCCATGGAGAATTGTGATGAGAGGTGGCATTGGGCATTGTGATGAAAGGGGTCATGGATTACTGTGATTACCGGGGCCTTGGAGCATTGTGATGACAAGTGACATGGAGAATAGTGATGACAGGCGTCATAGAGCATTGTGATGACAAGTGCCATTTAGCATTTTGATGACAGGGGTCATCAAGCATTGTGTTGACAGGGTCACGGAGCATTGTGATGACATGGGTCATGAAGCATTGTGAAGACAAGATTCATGGAGCATTGTGATGACACGGGCATGAAGCATGGTGATGACAACAGACCTGGAGCATTGTGATGACAATGATATGGAGCATGGCAATGAAACGGACATGGAGCATTATAATGACAAGTGTTCTGGAGCCTTGTGATGACAAGAGCATGGAGCATTGTGATTACAGGGGCCATAGAGCTGTGTGATGACAAAGGCTTGGAGAACTGTGATGACAAGGGCCATGGAGCATTGTGATTACAGGGGTCATGGGGCATTGTGATGAGTGAGGTCATGGAGCATTTATGGGAAACGGGTCATGGAGCATTGTGATTACAGGGGCCATGGAACATTGCGATAACAAGTGACATGGAGAATAGTGATGACAGCTGTCATAGAGCATTGTGATGAAAAGTGCTATTTAGCATTTTGATGAGAGGGGTCATCAGTCATTGTGTTGACAGGGGTCACGGAGCATTGTGATTACAAGGGCAGGGAACCTTGTGGTGACCGGGGTCATGGAACATTTTGATGACAACTTTCATGGAACGTTGTGATGACAGGGGTCATGGAGCATTGTGTTGAAAGGGAACATGGAGCAGTGTGATTACAGGGTCCATGGAGCATTGTGAATACATAGGCCAGGGAACAATGTGATGACAGGGGTCATGTAGCATTGTGATGACAGGGTCATGGAGCATTGTGATTACAGGGAATATGGGGAACTGTGATGACGGGGGCATGGAGCATTGTGATTAAAATTGTCCTGGAGCATTGTGATGACAGCGGTCACAAAGAATTGGGATGAAAGGTATCATGCAGCATTGTGATGACAACGATCATGGATCATTTTGAAGACAGGGGTCATGGAACATTCTAATAACAAGGTTCATAAAGCATTTTGATGACAGGGGTCATGGAGCATTGTGTTGACACGGGCATGGAGCATTGTAAGGATATTATATCTGGAGCATTGTGATGAAAAGGGGATGGAGCATTTTGATGACAGTCTCCAAGGAGCATTGTGCTGACAATGGCATGGAGCATTGTGATGAAAGGGGTGCTGGAGCACTGTGAGGAAAGGGGTCATGGATCATTGTGTTGACACGGTCAAGGAACATTGCGATGACAAGCATTCTGGAGCATTGTGATGAAAGAGCATGGAGTATTGTGATGAAAGGTGACAAGGAGCATTGTGATGATATGGGCAGAGAACTTTGTGATGACATGGGTCATGGAGCATTGTGGTGAAAAGTGTCATGGAACATTGTACTGACAGGGATCATGGAGCTTTTTGGTAAGAGAGGCCTTGGAGATTTGTGATGGCAGGCGTCATGGGGCATTGTGATGACAGCGGTCTTGGAGCATTGTGATGAAAGGAGTCATGGAGTTCTGTGATTAGAGGGGCCATGGAGCATTGTGAATAAAAAGCCTATGGAGCATTGAGATGACAGGTTTCATGGAGCCTTTTGATGAAAGTGATCATGGATCATTGTGATGACAAGTGTCCTGGAACCTTGTGATGAAACGGTTCATGGAGTATTTTGATGACAGGGACCATGGCAAATTGTGATGACACCTGTCACGGGGCATTGTGATGATAGTGGTCCTCTAGAATTGTGATGAATGGTATCATGGAGCACTGTGATGACAGGGGGCCATGGAACATTGTGATGACAAATGACGTGGAGGATTGTGATGACAAGTGTCATGGGGCATTTTGATGACATTGGCATGGAGCATTATGATGACAAGAGTTCTGGAGCATTTTGATGACAAGCGCATGGAGCATTGTGATGACAGGGCCCATGGAACATTGTGATGAAAAGGACAGGGAACATTGTGATGACGGGGTTAATTTAGCATTGTGATGAAGGGGCCATGGAGCATTGAGATGACAGGGTCATGAGTCATGGTGATGACAGTGGTCATGGAGCATTGTGATGAAAGTGATCATGGAGCAATATGATAACAGCGGCCATGGAGCATTGTGATGACAGGTGTATTGGAGCATTGTGATGAAAGTCGTCATGGATCATTGTGATGACATGTGCCCTGGAACACTGTGATGACACGGTTCATCGAGTATTGTGATGACAAGGGTCATAGCGAATTGTGATGACAGGTGTCATGGGGCATTGTGATGACATTGATCATCTAGGAATTGTGATGAAAGGTATCATGGAGCACTGTGATGACTGGGGGCATGAAGCATTGTTATGAAAATTGTTCTGGATTATTGTGGTGACAGCAGTCATCGAGAATTGTGATGACAGGGATTATGCAGCATTGTGTTGACAAGGGTATGGACTATTGTGATGACAATGGTCGTGGAGCAATGTGATGAAAGTTTTCATGGAACATCGTGATGAAAAGTGCCTGGGAGCATTGTGACGATAAAGGCCATGGAGCATTGTGATGACAAGTGTCATGGAGCATTGTAATGAAAGGTTTCATTGTGCACTGTGATGACAAGGGGGATGGAGTATTGTGATGAAACTGGTCCTGGAGCATTGTGATAACAAACTCCATGGAGCATTGTGATGACAGGCATCATGGAGCATTGTGAAGAAAGGGGCCATGGGGAATTGTAATGACAATAGAGAAATGTGATAAAAATTGTCAGCGATCATAGTGATTAAAGTGGTCATTGAGAATTGTGATGAAAAGCGACATAGAGCATTGTGATGACAAAGGTCATGGAGAATTGTGATGAGCAGGGTCATGTAGGATTGTGATGCCACGGTCATGGAACATTGTGTTGAAAAGAATTCTGCAGCATTGTGAGGAAAAAGGCATGGAGCATTGTGATTATAGGGGACATGGAGCATTGTGATGACATGGGCAGGGAACACTGTGATGACAGGTGCTATGGAGCAATGTGATGACAAGTGTCATGGAGCATTGTGATGAGAGGTGCCTTGGAGAATTGTGATGACAGGCCTCATGGGGCATTGAGATGACAGTCGTCATGGAGCGTTATGATGAAAGGTGTTATGGAGCACTGTGATTACAGGGGCCAGGGAGCATTGTGAACACAAAGGCCATGGAGCATTGAGATGACAGTGGTCATGGAGCATTGTGATGAAAGTGGTCATGGATCATTGTGATGACAAGTGTCCTGGGACCCTGTGATGACATGGTTCATGGAGCATTGTGATGACAATGGTAATGGCGAATTGTGATGACAATGTCATGAGGCATTGTGATGGCAGTGGTCATCTAGAAATGTGGTTAAAGTTATTATGGAGCCCAGTAATGAGAGGGACCATGGAGCATTGTGATGACAAGTATCATGGAGCATGGGGATGAAACGGATATGGAGCATTATAATGACAAGAGTTCTGGAGCATTGTGATTAGAGGGACCATGGAGCATTGTGATGACAAAGGCTTGGGGCACTGTGATGCCAAGGGCCATGGAGCATTGTGATTACAGGGGTCATGGGGCATTGTGATGAGTGAGGTCATGGAGCATTAAGATGAAACGAGTCATGGAGCACTGTGATTACAGGGGCCATGGCGCATTGTGATGCCAAAGGCCATGGAGCATTGTGATGACAGGTGTCATGGAGCATTGAGATGAAACGGGTCATGGACCATTACGATGACAGGGGTCATGGAGAATTGTGATGACTGTGGCCATGGGGAATTTGGATGAAAGGCGTACAGGAGCATTGTGAGGAAATGTTTCATGGAGCATTGTGATGACAAGGGCCATGGAGCATCGTGATGACAGGGGTCATGGGGCATTGTGCTGAAAGCGGTCATGGAGCATTGTGATGAAAAGCGCTATGGAGCACTGTCATGACAAGGGCCATGGATCATTGTGAATACAAGGGACATGGAGCCTTGTGATGACAAGGGTCATGGATCATTGTAAAAACAGGTATCATTGGGCATTGTGATGACAGGGGCATGGCACATTTTTATGTAAGTAGCCATGGAGAATTGTGATGAAAGGGATCATGTGAATTTGTAATGACAAGGGCCATGGAGCATTGTGATGAAACAAATCTTGGAGTATTTTGATGAAAGTTGTCATGGAACATTGCGATGAAAAGCACCAAGGAACATTGTGATGACAAGGGCCATCGAGCATTGTGATGACAAGTGTCATGGAGTATTGTGATGACAGGTGTCATGGAGCATCTTGATGACAAATGCCATGGAGAATTGTGATGAGAGGTGGCATTGGGCATTGTGATGAAAGGGGTCATGGTGTACTGTGATTACAGGGGCCATGGAGCATTGTGATGACAAGTGACATGGAGAATAGTGATGACAGGCGTCATAGAGCATTGTGATGACAAGTGCCATTTAGCATTTTGATGACAGGGGTCATCAAGCATTGTGTTGACAGGGTCACGGAGCATTGTGATGACAAAGGCCATAGAGCATTGTGATGACAGGGGTCATGGAGCATTGTGATGACATGGGCCATGAAGCATTGTGAAGACAAGATTCATGGAGCATTGTGATGACACGGGCATGAAGCATGGTGATGGCTACAGACCTGGAGCATTGTGATGACAAGGGCATGGAGCATGGTGATGAAACGGACATGGAGCATTATAATGAAAAGAGTTCTGGAGCCTTGTGATGACAAGGGCATGGAGCATTGTGATTACAGGGACCATGGAGCAGTGTGATGACAAAGGCTTGGGGCACTGTGATGACAAGGGCCATGGAGCATTGTGATTACAGGGGTCATGGGGCATTGTGATGAGTGAGGTCATGGAGCATTAAGATGAAACGAGTCATGGAGCACTGTGATTACAGGGGCCATGGCGCATTGTGATGCCAAAGGCCATGGAGCATTGTGATGACAGGTGTCCTGGAGCATTGAGATGAAACGGGTCATGGACCATTACGATGACAGGGTTCATGGAGAATTGTGATGACTGTGGCCATGGGGAATTTGGATGAAAGGCGTACTGGAGCATTGTGAGGAATATGTTTCATGGAGCATTGTGATGACAAGGGCCATGGAGCATCGTGATGACAGGGGTCATGGGGTATTGTGCTGAAAGCGGTCATGGAGCATTGTGATGAAAAGTGCTATGGAGCACTGTGATGAGAAGGGCCATGGATCATTGTGAATACAAGGGACATGGAGCCTTGTGATGACAAGGGTCATGGATCATTGTAAAAACAGGTATCATTGGACATTGTGATGACAGGGGCATGGAACATTTTTATGTAAGTTGCCATGGAGAATTGTGATGAAAGGGATCATGTGAATTTGTAATGACAAGGGCCATGGAGCATTGTGATGAAACAAATCTTGGAGTATTTTGATGAAAGTTGTCATGGAGCATTGCGATGAAAAGCACCAAGGAACACTGTGATGACAAGGGCCATCGAGCATTGTGATGACAAGTGTCATGGAGTATTGTGATGACAGGTGTCATGGAGCATCTTGATGACAAATGCCATGGAGAATTGTGATGAGAGGTGGCATTGGGCATTGTGATGAAAGGGGTCATGGAGTACTGTGATTACAGGGGCCTTGGAGCATTGTGATGACAAGTGACATGGAGAATAGTGATGACAGGCGTCATAGAGCATTGTGATGACAAGTGCCATTTAGCATTTTGATGACAGGGGTCATCAAGCATTGTGTTGACAGGGTCACGGAGCATTGTGATGACATGTGCCATGAAGCATTGTGAAGACAAGATTCATGGAGCATTGTGATGACACGGGCATGAAGCATGGTGATGACAACAGACCTAGAGCATTGTGATGACAAGGATATGGAGCATGGCGATGAAACGGACATGGAGCATTATAATGACAAGTGCTCTGGAGCCTTGTGATGACAAGAGCATGGAACATTGTGATTACAGGGGCCATGGAGCTGTGTGATGACAAAGGCTTGGAGAACTGTGATGACAAGGGCCATGGAGCATTGTGATTACAGGGGTCATGGGGCATTGTGATGAGTGAGGTCATGGAGCATTTATGTGAAACGGGTCATGGAGCACTGTGATTACAGGGGCCGTGGAACATTGCGATAACAAGTGACATGGAGAATAGTGATGACAGGTGTCATAGAGCATTGTGATGACAAGTGCTATTTAGCATTTTGATGACAGGGGTCATCAGTCATTGTGTTGACAGGGGTCACGGAGCATTGTGATTACAAGGGCAGGGAACCTTGTGGTGACCGGGGTCATGGAACATTTTGATGACAACTTTCATGGAACGTTGTGATGACAGGGGTCATGGAGCATTGTGTTGAAAGGGAACATGGAGCAGTGTGATTACAGGGTCCATGGAGCATTGTGAATACATAGGCCAGGGAACAATGTGATGACAGGGGTCATGTAGCGTTGTGATGACAGGGTCATGGAGCATTGTGATTACAGGGGTTATGGGGCACTGTGATGACGGGGGCATGGAGCATTGTGATGAAAATTGTCCTGGAGCATTGTGATGACAGCGGTCACAAAGAATTGGGATGAAAGGTATCATGCAGCATTGTGATGACAACAGTCATGGGTCATTTTGATGACAGGGGTCATGGAACATTCTAATAACAAGGTTCATAAAGCATTTTGATGACAGGGGTCATGGAGCATTGTGTTGACACGGGCATGGAGCATTGTAATGATATTATATCTGGAGCATTGTGATGAAAAGGGGATGGAGCATTTTGATGACAGTCTCCAAGGAGCATTGTGCTGCCAATGGCATGGAGCATTGTGATGAAAGGGGTACTGGAGCACTGTGAGGAAAGGAGTCATGGATCATTGTGTTGACACGGTCAAGGAACATTGCGATGACAAGCATTCTGGAGCATTGTGATGAAAGAGCATGGAGCATTGTGATGAAAGGTGACAAGGAGCATTGTGATGATATGGGCAGAGAACTTTGTGATGACATGGGTCATGGAGCATTGTGGTGAAAAGTGTCATGGAACATTGTACTGACAGGGATCATGGAGCTTTTTGGTAAGAGAGGCCTTGGAGATTTGTGATGGCAGGCGTCATGGGGCATTGTGATGACAGCGGTCTTGGAGCATTGTGATGAAAGGGGTCATGGAGCTCTATGATTAGAGGGGCCATGGAGCATTGTGAATACAAAGCCTATGGAGCATTGAGATGACAGGTTTCATGGAGCCTTTTGATGAAAGTGATCATGGATCATTGTGATGACAAGTGTCCTGGAACCTTGTGATGAAACGGTTCATGGAGCATTTTGATGACAGGGACCATGGCAAATTGTGATGACATCTGTCATGGGGCATTGTGATGACAGTGGTCCTCTAGAATTGTGATAAATGGTATCATGGAGCACTGTGATGACAGGGGCCATGGAACATTGTGATGACAAATGACGTGGAGGATTGTGATGACAAGTGTCATGGGGCATTTTGATGACATTGGCATGGAGCATTATGATGACAAGAGTTCTGGAGCATTTTGATGACAAGCACATGGAGCATTGTGATGACAGGGCCCATGGAACATTGTGATGAAAAGGACAGGGAACATTGTGATGACTGGGTTAATGGAGCATTGTGATGAAGGGGCCATGGAGCATTGAGATGACAGGCGTCATGAGGCATGGTGATGACAGTGGTCATGGAGCATTGTGATGAAAGTGATCATGGAGCAATATGATAACAGGGGCCATGGAGCATTGTGATGACAGGTGTATTGGAGCATTGTGATGAAAGTCGTCATGGATCATTGTGATGACATGTGCCCTGGAACACTGTGATGACACGGTTCATCGAGTATTGTGATGACAAGGGTCATAGCGAATTGTGATGACAGGTGTCATGGGGCATTGTGATGGCATTGATCATCTAGGAATTGTGATGAAAGGTATCATGGAGCACTGTGATGACTGGGGGCATGAAGCATTGTTATGAAAATTGTCCTGGATTATTGTGGTGACAGCAGTCATGGAGAATTGTGATGACAGGGATTATGCAGCATTGTGTTGACAAGGGTATGGACTATTGTGATGACAATGGTCGTGGAGCAATGTGATGAAAGTTTTCATGGAACATCGTGATGAAAAGTGCCTGGGAGCATTGTGACGATAAAGGCCATGGAGCATTGTGATGACAAGTGTCATGGAGCATTGTAATGAAAGGTTTCATTGTGCACTGTGATGACAAGGGGGATGGAGTATTGTGATGAAACTGGTCCTGGAGCATTGTGATAACAAACTCCATGGAGCATTGTGATGACAGGCATCATGGAGCATTGTGAAGAAAGGGGCCATGGGGAATTGTAATGACAATAGAGAAATGTGATAAAAATTGTCAGCGATCATAGTGATTAAAGTGGTCATTGAGAATTGTGATGAAAAGCGACATAGAGCATTGTGATGACAAAGGTCATGGAGAATTGTGATGAGCAGGGTCATGTAGGATTGTGATGCCACGGTCATGGAACATTGTGTTGAAAAGAATTCTGCAGCATTGTGAGGAAAAAGGCATGGAGCATTGTGATTATAGGGGACATGGAGCATTGTGATGACATGGGCAGGGAACACTGTGATGACAGGTGCTATGGAGCAATGTGATGACAAGTGTCATGGAGCATTGTGATGAGAGGTGCCTTGGAGAATTGTGATGACAGGCCTCATGGGGCATTGAGATGACAGTCGTCATGGAGCGTTATGATGAAAGGTGTTATGGAGCACTGTGATTACAGGGGCCAGGGAGCATTGTGAACACAAAGGCCATGGAGCATGGAGATGACAGTGGTCATGGAGCATTGTGATGAAAGTGGTCATGGATCATTGTGATGACAAGTGTCCTGGGACCCTGTGATGACATGGTTCATGGAGCATTGTGATGACAATGGTAATGGCGAATTGTGATGACAATGTCATGAGGCATTGTGATGGCAGTGGTCATCTAGAAATGTGGTTAAAGTTATTATGGAGCCCAGTAATGAGAGGGGCCATGGAGCATTGTGATGACAAGTGTCATGGAGCAGGGTGATGAAACAGACATGGAGCATTATAATGACAAGAGTTCTGGAGCATTGTGATTACAGGGGTCATGGGGCATTGTGATGAGTGAGGTCATGGAGCATTAAGATGAAACGAGTCATGGAGCACTGTGATTACAGGGGCCATGGCGCATTGTGATGCCAAAGGCCATGGGGCATTGTGATGACAGGTGTCCTGGAGCATTGAGATGAAACGGGTCATGGACCATTACGATGACAGGGTTCATGGAGAATTGTGATGACTGTGGCCATGGGGAATTTGGATGAAAGGCGTACTGGAGCATTGTGAGGAATATGTTTCATGGACCATTGTGATGACAAGGGCCATGGAGCATCGTGATGACAGGGGTCATGGAGCATTGTGTTGAAAGGGAACATGGAGCAGTGTGATTACAGGGTCCATGGAGCATTGTGAATACATAGGCCAGGGAACAATGTGATGACAGGGGTCATGTAGCGTTGTGATGACAGGGTCATGGAGCATTGTGATTACAGGGGTTATGGGGCACTGTGATGACGGGGGCATGGAGCATTGTGATGAAAATTGTCCTGGAGCATTGTGATGACAGCGGTCACAAAGAATTGGGATGAAAGGTATCATGCAGCATTGTGATGACAACGATCATGGATCATTTTGATGACAGGGGTCATGGAACATTCTAATAACAAAGTTCATAAAGCATTTTGATAACAGGGGTCATGGAGCATTGTGTTGACACGGGCATGGAGCATTGTAATGATATTATATCTGGAGCATTGTGATGAAAAGGGGATGGAGCATTTTGATGACAGTCTCCAAGGAGCATTGTGCTGACAATGGCATGGAGCATTGTGATGAAAGGGGTACTGGAGCACTGTGAGGAAAGGAGTCATGGATCATTGTGTTGACACGGTCAAGGAACATTGCGATGACAAGCATTCTGGAGCATTGTGATGAAAGAGCATGGAGCATTGTGATGAAAGGTGACAAGGAGCATTGTGATGATATGGGCAGAGAACTTTGTGATGACATGGGTCATGGAGCATTGTGGTGAAAAGTGTCATGGAACATTGTACTGACAGGGATCATGGAGCTTTTTGGTAAGAGAGGCCTTGGAGATTTGTGATGGCAGGCGTCATGGGGCATTGTGATGACAGCGGTCTTGGAGCATTGTGATGAAAGGGGTCATGGAGCTCTATGATTAGAGGGGCCATGGAGCATTGTGAATACAAAGCCTATGGAGCATTGAGATGACAGGTTTCATGGAGCCTTTTGATGAAAGTGATCATGGATCATTGTGATGACAAGTGTCCTGGAACCTTGTGATGAAACGGTTCATGGAGCATTTTGATGACAGGGACCATGGCAAATTGTGATGACATCTGTCATGGGGCATTGTGATGACAGTGGTCCTCTAGAATTGTGATGAATGGTATCATGGAGCACTGTGATGACAGGGGCCATGGAACATTGTGATGACAAATGACGTGGAGGATTGTGATGACAAGTGTCATGGGGCATTTTGATGACATTGGCATGGAGCATTATGATGACAAGAGTTCTGGAGCATTTTGATGACAAGCACATGGAGCATTGTGATGACAGGGCCCATGGAACATTGTGATGAAAAGGACAGGGAACATTGTGATGACTGGGTTAATGGAGCATTGTGATGAAGGGGCCATGGAGCATTGAGATGACAGGCGTCATGAGGCATGGTGATGACAGTGGTCATGGAGCATTGTGATGAAAGTGATCATGGAGCAATATGATAACAGGGGCCATGGAGCATTGTGATGACAGGTGTATTGGAGCATTGTGATGAAAGTCGTCATGGATCATTGTGATGACATGTGCCCTGGAACACTATGATGACACGGTTCATCGAGTATTGTGATGACAAGGGTCATAGCGAATTGTGATGACAGGTGTCATGGGGCATTGTGATGGCATTGATCATCTAGGAATTGTGATGAAAGGTATCATGGAGCACTGTGATGACTGGGGGCATGAAGCATTGTTATGAAAATTGTCCTGGATTATTGTGGTGACAGCAGTCATGGAGAATTGTGATGACAGGGATTATGCAGCATTGTGTTGACAAGGGTATGGACTATTGTGATGACAATGGTCGTGGAGCAATGTGATGAAAGTTTTCATGGAACATCGTGATGAAAAGTGCCTGGGAGCATTGTGACGATAAAGGCCATGGAGCATTGTGATGACAAGTGTCATGGAGCATTGTAATGAAAGGTTTCATTGTGCACTGTGATGACAAGGGGGATGGAGTATTGTGATGAAACTGGTCCTGGAGCATTGTGATAACAAACTCCATGGAACATTGTGATGACAGGCATCATGGAGCATTGTGAAGAAAGGGGCCATGGGGAATTGTAATGACAATAGAGAAATGTGATAAAAATTGTCAGCGATCATAGTGATTAAAGTGGTCATTGAGAATTGTGATGAAAAGCGACATAGAGCATTGTGATGACAAAGGTCATGGAGAATTGTGATGAGCAGGGTCATGTAGGATTGTGATGCCACGGTCATGGAACATTGTGTTGAAAAGAATTCTGCAGCATTGTGAGGAAAAAGGCATGGAGCATTGTGATTATAGGGGACATGGAGCATTGTGATGACATGGGCAGGGAACACTGTGATGACAGGTGCTATGGAGCAATGTGATGACAAGTGTCAGGGAGCATTGTGATGAGAGGTGCCTTGGAGAATTGTGATGACAGGCCTCATGGGGCATTGAGATGACAGTCGTCATGGAGCGTTATGATGAAAGGTGTTATGGAGCACTGTGATTACAGGGGCCAGGGAGCATTGTGAACACAAAGGCCATGGAGCATGGAGATGACAGTGGTCATGGAGCATTGTGATGAAAGTGGTCATGGATCATTGTGATGACAAGTGTCCTGGGACCCTGTGATGACATGGTTCATGGAGCATTGTGATGACAATGGTAATGGCGAATTGTGATGACAATGTCATGAGGCATTGTGATGGCAGTGGTCATCTAGAAATGTGGTTAAAGTTATTATGGAGCCCAGTAATGAGAGGGGCCATGGAGCATTGTGATGACAAGTGTCATGGAGCATGGTGATGAAACAGACATGGAGCATTATAATGACAAGAGTTCTGGAGCCTTGTGATGACAAGGGCATGGAGCATTGTGATTACAGGGGTCATGGAGCAGTGTGATGACAAAGGCTTGGAGCACTGTGATGACAAGGTCCATGGAGCATTGTGATTACAGGGGTCATGGGGCATTGTGATGAGTGAGGTCATGGAGCATTAAGTTGAAACGAGTCATGGAGCACTGTGATTACAGGGGCCATGGCGCATTGTGATGCCAAAGGCCATGGAGCATTATGATGACAGGTGTCATGGAGCATTGAGATGAAACGGGTCATGGACCATTACGATGACAGGGGTCATGGAGAATTGTGATGACTGTGGCCATGGGGAATTTGGATGAAAGGCGTACTGGAGCATTGTGAGGAAATGTTTCATGGAGCATTGTGATGACAAGGGCCATGGAGCATCGTGATGACAGGGTTCATGGGGCATTGTGCAGAAAGCGTTCATGGAGCACTGCGATGAAAAGCACTATGGATCATTGTGATGACAAGGGCCATGGAGCATTGTGAATACAAGGGACATGGAGCTTTGTGATGACAAGGGTCATGGATCATTGTAAAAACAGGAATCATTGGGCATTGTGATGACAGGGTCATGAAGCATTTTTATGTAAGTTGCCATGGAGAATTGTGATGAAAATGATCATGTGAATTTGTAATGACAAGGGCCATGGAGCATTGTGATGAAACAAATCTTGGAGTATTTTGATGAAAGTTGTCATGGAGCATTGCGATGAAAAGCACCAAGGAACATTGTGATGACAAGGGCCATCGAGCATTGTGATGACAAGTGTCATGGAGTATTGTGATGACAGGTGTCATGGAGCATCTTGATGACAAATGCCATGGAGAATTGTGATGAGAGGTGGCATTGGGCATTGTGATGAAAGGGGTCATGGTGTACTGTGATTACAGGGGACATGGAGCATTGTGATGACAAGTGACATGGACAATAGTGATGACAGGCGTCATAGAGCATTGTGATGACAAGTGCCATTTAGCATTTTGATGACAGGGGTCATCAAGCATTGTGTTGACAGGGTCACGGAGCATTGTGATGACAAAGGCCATAGAGCATTGTGATGACAGGGGTCATGGAGCATTGTGATGACATGGGCCATGAAGCATTGTGAAGACAAGATTCATGGAGCATTGTGATGACACGGGCATGAAGCATGGTGATGACAACAGACCTGGAGCATTGTGATGACAAAGATATGGAGCATGGCGATGAAACGGACATGGAGCATTATAATGACAAGTGTTCTGGAGGCTTGTGATGACAAGAGCATGGAGCATTGTGATTACAGGGGCCATGGAGCTGTGTGATGACAAAGTCTTGGAGAACTGTGATGACAAGGGCCATGGAGCATTGTGATTACAGGGGTCATGTGGCATTGTGATGAGTGAGGTCATGGAGCATTAAGATGAAACGAGTCATGGAGCACGGTGATTACAGGGGCCATGGCGCATTGTGATGCCAAAGGCCATGGAGCATTGTGATGACAGGTGTCATGGAACATTGAGATGAAACGGGTCATGGACCATTACGATGACAGGGGTCATGGAGAATTGTGATGACTGTGGCCATGGGGAATTTGGATGAAAGGCGTACTGGAGCATTGTGAGGAAATGTTTCATGGAGCATTGTGATGACAAGGGCCATGGAGCATCGTGATGACAGGGTTCATGGGGCATTGTGCAGAAAGCGTTCATGGAGCACTGCGATTTAAAGCACTATGGATCATTGTGATGACAAGGGCCATGGAGCATTGTGAATACAAGGGACATGGAGCCTTGTGATGACAAGGGTCATGGATCATTGTAAAAACAGGAATCATTTGGCATTGTGATTACAGGGTCATGAAGCATTTTTATGTAAGTTGCCATGGAGAATTGTGATGAAAAGGATCATGTGAATTTGTAATGACAAGGGCCATGGAGCATTGTGATGAAACAAATCTTGGAGTATTTTGATGAAAGTTGTCATGGAGCATTGCGATGAAAAGCACCAAGGAACATTGTGATGACAAGGGCCATCGAGCATTGTGATGACAAGTGTCATGGAGTATTGTGATGACAGGTGTCATGGAGCATCTTGATGACAAATGCCATGGAGAATTGTGATGAGAGGTGGCATTGGGCATTGTGATGAAAGGGGTCATGGTGTACTGTGATTACAGGGGCCATGGAGCATTGTGATGACAAGTGACATGGAGAAGAGTGATGACAGGCGTCATAGAGCATTGTGATGACAAGTGCCATTTAGCATTTTGATGACAGGGGTCATCAAGATTGTGTTGACAGGGTCACGGAGCATTGTGATGACAAAGGCCATAGAGCATTGTGATGACAGGGGTCATGGAGCATTGTGATGACATGGGCCATGAAGCATTTTGAAGACAAGATTCATGGAGCATTGTGATGACACGGGCATGAAGCATGGTGATGGCAACAGACCTGGAGCATTGTGATGACAAGGGCATGGAGAATGGTGATGAAACGGACATGGAGCATTATAATGAAAAGAGTTCTGGAGCCTTGTGATGACAAGGGCATGGAGCATTGTGATTACAGGGACCATGGAGCAGTGTGATGACAAAGGCTTGGGGCACTGTGATGACAAGGGCCATGGAGCATTGTGATTACAGGGGTCATGGGGCATTGTGATGAGTGAGGTCATGGAGCATTAAGATGAAACGAGTAATGGAGCACTGTGATTACAGGTGCCATGGCGCATTGTGATGCCAAAGGACATGGAGCATTGTGATGACAGGTGTCCTGGAGCATTGAGATGAAACGGGTCATGGACCATTACGATGACAGGGGTCATGGAGAATTGTGATGACTGTGGCCATGGGGAATTTGGATGAAAGGCGTACTGGAGCATTGTGAGGAAATGTTTCATGGAGCATTGTGATGACAAGGGCCATGGAGCATCGTGATGACAGGGGTCATGGGGCATTGTGCTGAAAGCGGTCATGGAGCATTGCGATGAAAAGCGCTATGGAGCACTGTGATGACAAGGGCCATGGATCATTGTGAATACAAGGGACATGGAGCCTTGTGATGACAAGGGTCATGGATCATTGTAAAAACAGGAATCATTTGGCATTGTGATGACAGGGTCATGAAGCATTTTTATGTAAGTTGCCATGGAGAATTGTGATGAAAAGGATCATGTGAATTTGTAATGACAAGGGCCATGGAGCATTGTGATGAAACAAATCTTGGAGTATTTTGATGAAAGTTGTCATGGAGCATTGCGATGAAAAGCACCAAGGAACATTGTGATGACAAGGGCCATCGAGCATTGTGATGACAAGTGTCATGGAGTATTGTGATGACAGGTGTCATGGAGCATCTTGATGACAAATGCCATGGAGAATTGTGATGAGAGGTGGCATTGGGCATTGTGATGAAAGGGTTCATGGAGTACTGTGATTACAGGGGCCTTGGAGCATTGTGATGACAAGTGACATGGAGAATAGTGATGACAGGCGTCATAGAGCATTGTGATGACAAGTGCCATTTAGCATTTTGATGACAGGGGTCATCAAGAATTGTGTTGACAGGGTCACGGAGCATTGTGATGACAAAGGCCATAGAGCATTGTGATGACAGGGGTCATGGAGCATTGTGATGACATGGGCCATGAAGCATTGTGAAGACAAGATTCATGGAGCATTGTGATGACACGGGCATGAAGCATGGTGATGACAACAGACCTGGAGCATTGTGATGACAAGGATATGGAGCATGGCGATGAAACGGACATGGAGCATTATAATGACAAGTGTTCTGGAGCCTTGTGATGAAAAGAGCATGGAGCATTGTGATTACAGGGGCCATGGAGCTGTGTGATGACAAAGGCTTGGAGAACTGTGATGACAAGGGCCATGGAGCATTGTGATTACAGGGGTCATGGGGCATTGTGATGAGTGAGGTCATGGAGCATTTATGTGAAACGGGTCATGGAGCATTGTGATTACAGGGGCCGTGGAACATTGCAATAACAAGTGACATGGAGAATAGTGATGACAGGTGTCATAGAGCATTGTGATGACAAGTGCTATTTAGCATTTTGATGACAGGGGTCATCAGTCATTGTGTTGACAGGGGTCATGGAGCATTGTGATTACAAGGGCAGGGAACCTTTTGGTGACGGGGGTCATGGAACATTTTGATGACAACTTTCATGGAACGTTGTGATGACAGGGGTCATGGAGCATTGTGTTGAAAGGGAACATGGAGCAGTGTGATTACAGGGTCCATGGAGCATTGTGAATACATAGGCCAGGGAACAATGTGATGACAGGGGTCATGTAGCGTTGTGATGACAGGGTCATGGAGCATTGTGATTACAGGGGTTATGGGGCACTGTGATGACGGGGGCATGGAGCATTGTGATGAAAATTGTCCTGGAGCATTGTGATGACAGCGGTCACAAAGAATTGGGATGAAAGGTATCATGCGGCATTGTGATGACAACGGTCATGGATCATTTTGATGACAGGGGTCATGGAACATTCTAATAACAAGGTTCATAAAGCATTTTGATGACAGGGGTCATGGAGCATTGTGTTGACACGGGCATGGAGCATTGTAATGATATTATATCTGGAGCATTGTGATGAAAAGGGGATGGAGCATTTTGATGACAGTCTCCAAGGAGCATTGTGCTGACAATGGCATGGAGCATTGTGATGAAAGGGGTACTGGAGCACTGTGAGGAAAGGAGTCATGGATCATTGTGTTGACACGGTCAAGGAACATTGCGATGACAAGCATTCTGGAGCATTGTGATGAAAGAGCATGGAGCATTGTGATGAAAGGTGACAAGGAGCATTGTGATGATATGGGCAGAGAACTTTGTGATGACATGGGTCATGGAGCATTGTGGTGAAAAGTGTCATGGAACATTGTACTGACAGGGATCATGGAGCTTTTTGGTAAGAGAGGCCTTGGAGATTTGTGATGGCAGGCGTCATGGGGCATTGTGATGACAGCGGTCTTGGAGCATTGTGATGAAAGGGGTCATGGAGCTCTATGATTAGAGGGGCCATGGAGCATTGTGAATACAAAGCCTATGGAGCATTGAGATGACAGGTTTCATGGAGCCTTTTGATGAAAGTGATCATGGATCATTGTGATGACAAGTGTCCTGGAACCTTGTGATGAAACGGTTCATGGAGCATTTTGATGACAGGGACCATGGCAAATTGTGATGACATCTGTCATGGGGCATTGTGATGACAGTGGTCCTCTAGAATTGTGATGAATGGTATCATGGAGCACTGTGATGACAGGGGCCATGGAACATTGTGATGACAAATGACGTGGAGGATTGTGATGACAAGTGTCATGGGGCATTTTGATGACATTGGCATGGAGCATTATGATGACAAGAGTTCTGGAGCATTTTGATGACAAGCACATGGAGCATTGTGATGACAGGGCCCATGGAACATTGTGATGAAAAGGACAGGGAACATTGTGATGACTGGGTTAATGGAGCATTGTGATGAAGGGGCCATGGAGCATTGAGATGACAGGCGTCATGAGGCATGGTGATGACAGTGGTCATGGAGCATTGTGATGAAAGTGATCATGGAGCAATATGATAACAGGGGCCATGGAGCATTGTGATGACAGGTGTATTGGAGCATTGTGATGAAAGTCGTCATGGATCATTGTGATGACATGTGCCCTGGAACACTATGATGACACGGTTCATCGAGTATTGTGATGACAAGGGTCATAGCGAATTGTGATGACAGGTGTCATGGGGCATTGTGATGGCATTGATCATCTAGGAATTGTGATGAAAGGTATCATGGAGCACTGTGATGACTGGGGGCATGAAGCATTGTTATGAAAATTGTTCTGGATTATTGTGGTGACAGCAGTCATGGAGAATTGTGATGACAGGGATTATGCAGCATTGTGTTGACAAGGGTATGGACTATTGTGATGACAATGGTCGTGGAGCAATGTGATGAAAGTTTTCATGGAACATCGTGATGAAAAGTGCCTGGGAGCATTGTGACGATAAAGGCCATGGAGCATTGTGATGACAAGTGTCATGGAGCATTGTAATGAAAGGTTTCATTGTGCACTGTGATGACAAGGGGGATGGAGTATTGTGATGAAACTGGTCCTGGAGCATTGTGATAACAAACTCCATGGAGCATTGTGATGACAGGCATCATGGAGCATTGTGAAGAAAGGGGCCATGGGGAATTGTAATGACAATAGAGAAATGTGATAAAAATTGTCAGCGATCATAGTGATTAAAGTGGTCATTGAGAATTGTGATGAAAAGCGACATAGAGCATTGTGATGACAAAGGTCATGGAGAATTGTGATGAGCAGGGTCATGTAGGATTGTGATGCCACGGTCATGGAACATTGTGTTGAAAAGAATTCTGCAGCATTGTGAGGAAAAAGGCATGGAGCATTGTGATTATAGGGGACATGGAGCATTGTGATGACATGGGCAGGGAACACTGTGATGACAGGTGCTATGGAGCAATGTGATGACAAGTGTCAGGGAGCATTGTGATGAGAGGTGCCTTGGAGAATTGTGATGACAGGCCTCATGGGGCATTGAGATGACAGTCGTCATGGAGCGTTATGATGAAAGGTGTTATGGAGCACTGTGATTACAGGGGCCAGGGAGCATTGTGAACACAAAGGCCATGGAGCATGGAGATGACAGTGGTCATGGAGCATTGTGATGAAAGTGGTCATGGATCATTGTGATGACAAGTGTCCTGGGACCCTGTGATGACATGGTTCATGGAGCATTGTGATGACAATGGTAATGGCGAATTGTGATGACAATGTCATGAGGCATTGTGATGGCAGTGGTCATCTAGAAATGTGGTTAAAGTTATTATGGAGCCCAGTAATGAGAGGGGCCATGGAGCATTGTGATGACAAGTGTCATGGAGCATGGTGATGAAACAGACATGGAGCATTATAATGACAAGAGTTCTGGAGCCTTGTGATGACAAGGGCATGGAGCATTGTGATTACAGGGGTCATGGAGCAGTGTGATGACAAAGGCTTGGAGCACTGTGATGACAAGGTCCATGGAGCATTGTGATTACAGGGGTCATGGGGCATTGTGATGAGTGAGGTCATGGAGCATTAAGATGAAACGAGTCATGGAGCACTGTGATTACAGGGGCCATGGCGCATTGTGATGCCAAAGGCCATGGAGCATTATGATGACAGGTGTCATGGAGCATTGAGATGAAACGGGTCATGGACCATTACGATGACAGGGGTCATGGAGAATTGTGATGACTGTGGCCATGGGGAATTTGGATGAAAGGCGTACTGGAGCATTGTGAGGAAATGTTTCATGGAGCATTGTGATGACAAGGGCCATGGAGCATCGTGATGACAGGGTTCATGGGGCATTGTGCAGAAAGCGTTCATGGAGCACTGCGATGAAAAGCACTATGGATCATTGTGATGACAAGGGCCATGGAGCATTGTGAATACAAGGGACATGGAGCCTTGTGATGACAAGGGTCATGGATCATTGTAAAAACAGGAATCATTGGGCATTGTGATGACAGGGTCATGAAGCATTTTTATGTAAGTTGCCATGGAGAATTGTGATGAAAATGATCATGTGAATTTGTAATGACAAGGGCCATGGAGCATTGTGATGAAACAAATCTTGGAGTATTTTGATGAAAGTTGTCATGGAGCATTGCGATGAAAAGCACCAAGGAACATTGTGATGACAAGGGCCATCGAGCATTGTGATGACAAGTGTCATGGAGTATTGTGATGACAGGTGTCATGGAGCATCTTGATGACAAATGCCATGGAGAATTGTGATGAGAGGTGGCATTGGGCATTGTGATGAAAGGGGTCATGGTGTACTGTGATTACAGGGGACATGGAGCATTGTGATGACAAGTGACATGGACAATAGTGATGACAGGCGTCATAGAGCATTGTGATGACAAGTGCCATTTAGCATTTTGATGACAGGGGTCATCAAGCATTGTGTTGACAGGGTCACGGAGCATTGTGATGACAAAGGCCATAGAGCATTGTGATGACAGGGGTCATGGAGCATTGTGATGACATGGGCCATGAAGCATTGTGAAGACAAGATTCATGGAGCATTGTGATGACACGGGCATGAAGCATGGTGATGACAACAGACCTGGAGCATTGTGATGACAAAGATATGGAGCATGGCGATGAAACGGACATGGAGCATTATAATGACAAGTGTTCTGGAGGCTTGTGATGACAAGAGCATGGAGCATTGTGATTACAGGGGCCATGGAGCTGTGTGATGACAAAGTCTTGGAGAACTGTGATGACAAGGGCCATGGAGCATTGTGATTACAGGGGTCATGTGGCATTGTGATGAGTGAGGTCATGGAGCATTAAGATGAAACGAGTCATGGAGCACGGTGATTACAGGGGCCATGGCGCATTGTGATGCCAAAGGCCATGGAGCATTGTGATGACAGGTGTCATGGAACATTGAGATGAAACGGGTCATGGACCATTACGATGACAGGGGTCATGGAGAATTGTGATGACTGTGGCCATGGGGAATTTGGATGAAAGGCGTACTGGAGCATTGTGAGGAAATGTTTCATGGAGCATTGTGATGACAAGGGCCATGGAGCATCGTGATGACAGGGTTCATGGGGCATTGTGCAGAAAGCGTTCATGGAGCACTGCGATTTAAAGCACTATGGATCATTGTGATGACAAGGGCCATGGAGCATTGTGAATACAAGGGACATGGAGCCTTGTGATGACAAGGGTCATGGATCATTGTAAAAACAGGAATCATTTGGCATTGTGATTACAGGGTCATGAAGCATTTTTATGTAAGTTGCCATGGAGAATTGTGATGAAAAGGATCATGTGAATTTGTAATGACAAGGGCCATGGAGCATTGTGATGAAACAAATCTTGGAGTATTTTGATGAAAGTTGTCATGGAGCATTGCGATGAAAAGCACCAAGGAACATTGTGATGACAAGGGCCATCGAGCATTGTGATGACAAGTGTCATGGAGTATTGTGATGACAGGTGTCATGGAGCATCTTGATGACAAATGCCATGGAGAATTGTGATGAGAGGTGGCATTGGGCATTGTGATGAAAGGGGTCATGGTGTACTGTGATTACAGGGGCCATGGAGCATTGTGATGACAAGTGACATGGAGAAGAGTGATGACAGGCGTCATAGAGCATTGTGATGACAAGTGCCATTTAGCATTTTGATGACAGGGGTCATCAAGATTGTGTTGACAGGGTCACGGAGCATTGTGATGACAAAGGCCATAGAGCATTGTGATGACAGGGGTCATGGAGCATTGTGATGACATGGGCCATGAAGCATTTTGAAGACAAGATTCATGGAGCATTGTGATGACACGGGCATGAAGCATGGTGATGGCAACAGACCTGGAGCATTGTGATGACAAGGGCATGGAGAATGGTGATGAAACGGACATGGAGCATTATAATGAAAAGAGTTCTGGAGCCTTGTGATGACAAGGGCATGGAGCATTGTGATTACAGGGACCATGGAGCAGTGTGATGACAAAGGCTTGGGGCACTGTGATGACAAGGGCCATGGAGCATTGTGATTACAGGGGTCATGGGGCATTGTGATGAGTGAGGTCATGGAGCATTAAGATGAAACGAGTAATGGAGCACTGTGATTACAGGTGCCATGGCGCATTGTGATGCCAAAGGACATGGAGCATTGTGATGACAGGTGTCCTGGAGCATTGAGATGAAACGGGTCATGGACCATTACGATGACAGGGGTCATGGAGAATTGTGATGACTGTGGCCATGGGGAATTTGGATGAAAGGCGTACTGGAGCATTGTGAGGAAATGTTTCATGGAGCATTGTGATGACAAGGGCCATGGAGCATCGTGATGACAGGGGTCATGGGGCATTGTGCTGAAAGCGGTCATGGAGCATTGCGATGAAAAGCGCTATGGAGCACTGTGATGACAAGGGCCATGGATCATTGTGAATACAAGGGACATGGAGCCTTGTGATGACAAGGGTCATGGATCATTGTAAAAACAGGAATCATTTGGCATTGTGATGACAGGGTCATGAAGCATTTTTATGTAAGTTGCCATGGAGAATTGTGATGAAAAGGATCATGTGAATTTGTAATGACAAGGGCCATGGAGCATTGTGATGAAACAAATCTTGGAGTATTTTGATGAAAGTTGTCATGGAGCATTGCGATGAAAAGCACCAAGGAACATTGTGATGACAAGGGCCATCGAGCATTGTGATGACAAGTGTCATGGAGTATTGTGATGACAGGTGTCATGGAGCATCTTGATGACAAATGCCATGGAGAATTGTGATGAGAGGTGGCATTGGGCATTGTGATGAAAGGGTTCATGGAGTACTGTGATTACAGGGGCCTTGGAGCATTGTGATGACAAGTGACATGGAGAATAGTGATGACAGGCGTCATAGAGCATTGTGATGACAAGTGCCATTTAGCATTTTGATGACAGGGGTCATCAAGAATTGTGTTGACAGGGTCACGGAGCATTGTGATGACAAAGGCCATAGAGCATTGTGATGACAGGGGTCATGGAGCATTGTGATGACATGGGCCATGAAGCATTGTGAAGACAAGATTCATGGAGCATTGTGATGACACGGGCATGAAGCATGGTGATGACAACAGACCTGGAGCATTGTGATGACAAGGATATGGAGCATGGCGATGAAACGGACATGGAGCATTATAATGACAAGTGTTCTGGAGCCTTGTGATGAAAAGAGCATGGAGCATTGTGATTACAGGGGCCATGGAGCTGTGTGATGACAAAGGCTTGGAGAACTGTGATGACAAGGACCATGGAGCATTGTGATTACAGGGGTCATGGGGCATTGTGATGAGTGAGGTCATGGAGCATTTATGTGAAACGGGTCATGGAGCATTGTGATTACAGGGGCCGTGGAACATTGCAATAACAAGTGACATGGAGAATAGTGATGACAGGTGTCATAGAGCATTGTGATGACAAGTGCTATTTAGCATTTTGATGACAGGGGTCATCAGTCATTGTGTTGACAGGGGTCATGGAGCATTGTGATTACAAGGGCAGGGAACCTTTTGGTGACGGGGGTCATGGAACATTTTGATGACAACTTTCATGGAACGTTGTGATGACAGGGGTCATGGAGCATTGTGTTGAAAGGGAACATGGAGCAGTGTGATTACAGGGTCCATGGAGCATTGTGAATACATAGGCCAGGGAACAATGTGATGACAGGGGTCATGTAGCGTTGTGATGACAGGGTCATGGAGCATTGTGATTACAGGGGTTATGGGGCACTGTGATGACGGGGGCATGGAGCATTGTGATGAAAATTGTCCTGGAGCATTGTGATGACAGCGGTCACAAAGAATTGGGATGAAAGGTATCATGCGGCATTGTGATGACAACGGTCATGGATCATTTTGATGACAGGGGTCATGGAACATTCTAATAACAAGGTTCATAAAGCATTTTGATGACAGGGGTCATGGAGCATTGTGTTGACACGGGCATGGAGCATTGTAATGATATTATATCTGGAGCATTGTGATGAAAAGGGGATGGAGCATTTTGATGACAGTCTCCAAGGAGCATTGTGCTGACAATGGCATGGAGCATTGTGATGAAAGGGGTACTGGAGCACTGTGAGGAAAGGAGTCATGGATCATTGTGTTGACACGGTCAAGGAACATTGCGATGACAAGCATTCTGGAGCATTGTGATGAAAGAGCATGGAGCATTGTGATGAAAGGTGACAAGGAGCATTGTGATGATATGGGCAGAGAACTTTGTGATGACATGGGTCATGGAGCATTGTGGTGAAAAGTGTCATGGAACATTGTACTGACAGGGATCATGGAGCTTTTTGGTAAGAGAGGCCTTGGAGATTTGTGATGGCAGGCGTCATGGGGCATTGTGATGACAGCGGTCTTGGAGCATTGTGATGAAAGGGGTCATGGAGCTCTATGATTAGAGGGGCCATGGAGCATTGTGAATACAAAGCCTATGGAGCATTGAGATGACAGGTTTCATGGAGCCTTTTGATGAAAGTGATCATGGATCATTGTGATGACAAGTGTCCTGGAACCTTGTGATGAAACGGTTCATGGAGCATTTTGATGACAGGGACCATGGCAAATTGTGATGACATCTGTCATGGGGCATTGTGATGACAGTGGTCCTCTAGAATTGTGATGAATGGTATCATGGAGCACTGTGATGACAGGGGCCATGGAACATTGTGATGACAAATGACGTGGAGGATTGTGATGACAAGTGTCATGGGGCATTTTGATGACATTGGCATGGAGCATTATGATGACAAGAGTTCTGGAGCATTTTGATGACAAGCACATGGAGCATTGTGATGACAGGGCCCATGGAACATTGTGATGAAAAGGACAGGGAACATTGTGATGACTGGGTTAATGGAGCATTGTGATGAAGGGGCCATGGAGCATTGAGATGACAGGCGTCATGAGGCATGGTGATGACAGTGGTCATGGAGCATTGTGATGAAAGTGATCATGGAGCAATATGATAACAGGGGCCATGGAGCATTGTGATGACAGGTGTATTGGAGCATTGTTATGAAAGTCGTCATGGATCATTGTGATGACATGTGCCCTGGAACACTGTGATGACACGGTTCATCGAGTATTGTGATGACAAGGGTCATAGCGAATTGTGATGACAGGTGTCATGGGGCATTGTGATGGCATTGATCATCTAGGAATTGTGATGAAAGGTATCATGGAGCACTGTGATGACTGGGGGCATGAAGCATTGTTATGAAAATTGTCCTGGATTATTGTGGTGACAGCAGTCATGGAGAATTGTGATGACAGGGATTATGCAGCATTGTGTTGACAAGGGTATGGACTATTGTGATGACAATGGTCGTGGAGCAATGTGATGAAAGTTTTCATGGAACATCGTGATGAAAAGTGCCTGGGAGCATTGTGACGATAACGGCCATGGAGCATTGTGATGACAAGTGTCATGGAGCATTGTAATGAAAGGTTTCATTGTGCACTGTGATGACAAGGGGGATGGAGTATTGTGATGAAACTGGTCCTGGAGCATTGTGATAACAAACTCCATGGAGCATTGTGATGACAGGCATCATGGAGCATTGTGAAGAAAGGGGCCATGGGGAATTGTAATGACAATAGAGAAATGTGATAAAAATTGTCAGCGATCATAGTGATTAAAGTGGTCATTGAGAATTGTGATGAAAAGCGACATAGAGCATTGTGATGACAAAGGTCATGGAGAATTGTGATGAGCAGGGTCATGTAGGATTGTGATGCCACGGTCATGGAACATTGTGTTGAAAAGAATTCTGCAGCATTGTGAGGAAAAAGGCATGGAGCATTGTGATTATAGGGGACATGGAGCATTGTGATGACATGGGCAGGGAACACTGTGATGACAGGTGCTATGGAGCAATGTGATGACAAGTGTCAGGGAGCATTGTGATGAGAGGTGCCTTGGAGAATTGTGATGACAGGCCTCATGGGGCATTGAGATGACAGTCGTCATGGAGCGTTATGATGAAAGGTGTTATGGAGCACTGTGATTACAGGGGCCAGGGAGCATTGTGAACACAAAGGCCATGGAGCATGGAGATGACAGTGGTCATGGAGCATTGTGATGAAAGTGGTCATGGATCATTGTGATGACAAGTGTCCTGGGACCCTGTGATGACATGGTTCATGGAGCATTGTGATGACAATGGTAATGGCGAATTGTGATGACAATGTCATGAGGCATTGTGATGGCAGTGGTCATCTAGAAATGTGGTTAAAGTTATTATGGAGCCCAGTAATGAGAGGGGCCATGGAGCATTGTGATGACAAGTGTCATGGAGCATGGTGATGAAACAGACATGGAGCATTATAATGACAAGAGTTCTGGAGCCTTGTGATGACAAGGGCATGGAGCATTGTGATTACAGGGGTCATGGAGCAGTGTGATGACAAAGGCTTGGAGCACTGTGATGACAAGGTCCATGGAGCATTGTGATTACAGGGGTCATGGGGCATTGTGATGAGTGAGGTCATGGAGCATTAAGATGAAACGAGTCATGGAGCACTGTGATTACAGGGGCCATGGCGCATTGTGATGCCAAAGGCCATGGAGCATTATGATGACAGGTGTCATGGAGCATTGAGATGAAACGGGTCATGGACCATTACGATGACAGGGGTCATGGAGAATTGTGATGACTGTGGCCATGGGGAATTTGGATGAAAGGCGTACTGGAGCATTGTGAGGAAATGTTTCATGGAGCATTGTGATGACAAGGGCCATGGAGCATCGTGATGACAGGGTTCATGGGGCATTGTGCAGAAAGCGTTCATGGAGCACTGCGATGAAAAGCACTATGGATCATTGTGATGACAAGGGCCATGGAGCATTGTGAATACAAGGGACATGGAGCCTTGTGATGACAAGGGTCATGGATCATTGTAAAAACAGGAATCATTGGGCATTGTGATGACAGGGTCATGAAGCATTTTTATGTAAGTTGCCATGGAGAATTGTGATGAAAATGATCATGTGAATTTGTAATGACAAGGGCCATGGAGCATTGTGATGAAACAAATCTTGGAGTATTTTGATGAAAGTTGTCATGGAGCATTGCGGTGAAAAGCACCAAGGAACATTGTGATGACAAGGGCCATCGAGCATTGTGATGACAAGTGTCATGGAGTATTGTGATGACAGGTGTCATGGAGCATCTTGATGACAAATGCCATGGAGAATTGTGATGAGAGGTGGCATTGGGCATTGTGATGAAAGGGGTCATGGTGTACTGTGATTACAGGGGACATGGAGCATTGTGATGACAAGTGACATGGACAATAGTGATGACAGGCGTCATAGAGCATTGTGATGACAAGTGCCATTTAGCATTTTGATGACAGGGGTCATCAAGCATTGTGTTGACAGGGTCACGGAGCATTGTGATGACAAAGGCCATAGAGCATTGTGATGACAGGGGTCATGGAGCATTGTGATGACATGGGCCATGAAGCATTGTGAAGACAAGATTCATGGAGCATTGTGATGACACGGGCATGAAGCATGGTGATGACAACAGACCTGGAGCATTGTGATGACAAAGATATGGAGCATGGCGATGAAACGGACATGGAGCATTATAATGACAAGTGTTCTGGAGCCTTGTGATGACAAGAGCATGGAGCATTGTGATTACAGGGGCCATGGAGCTGTGTGATGACAAAGTCTTGGAGAACTGTGATGACAAGGGCCATGGAGCATTGTGATTACAGGGGTCATGTGGCATTGTGATGAGTGAGGTCATGGAGCATTAAGATGAAACGAGTCATGGAGCACGGTGATTACAGGGGCCATGGCGCATTGTGATGCCAAAGGCCATGGAGCATTGTGATGACAGGTGTCATGGAACATTGAGATGAAACGGGTCATGGACCATTACGATGACAGGGGTCATGGAGAATTGTGATGACTGTGGCCATGGGGAATTTGGATGAAAGGCGTACTGGAGCATTGTGAGGAAATGTTTCATGGAGCATTGTGATGACAAGGGCCATGGAGCATCGTGATGACAGGGTTCATGGGGCATTGTGCAGAAAGCGTTCATGGAGCACTGCGATTTAAAGCACTATGGATCATTGTGATGACAAGGGCCATGGAGCATTGTGAATACAAGGGACATGGAGCCTTGTGATGACAAGGGTCATGGATCATTGTAAAAACAGGAATCATTTGGCATTGTGATTACAGGGTCATGAAGCATTTTTATGTAAGTTGCCATGGAGAATTGTGATGAAAAGGATCATGTGAATTTGTAATGACAAGGGCCATGGAGCATTGTGATGAAACAAATCTTGGAGTATTTTGATGAAAGTTGTCATGGAGCATTGCGATGAAAAGCACCAAGGAACATTGTGATGACAAGGGCCATCGAGCATTGTGATGACAAGTGTCATGGAGTATTGTGATGACAGGTGTCATGGAGCATCTTGATGACAAATGCCATGGAGAATTGTGATGAGAGGTGGCATTGGGCATTGTGATGAAAGGGGTCATGGTGTACTGTGATTACAGGGGCCATGGAGCATTGTGATGACAAGTGACATGGAGAAGAGTGATGACAGGCGTCATAGAGCATTGTGATGACAAGTGCCATTTAGCATTTTGATGACAGGGGTCATCAAGATTGTGTTGACAGGGTCACGGAGCATTGTGATGACAAAGGCCATAGAGCATTGTGATGACAGGGGTCATGGAGCATTGTGATGACATGGGCCATGAAGCATTGTGAAGACAAGATTCATGGAGCATTGTGATGACACGGGCATGAAGCATGGTGATGGCAACAGACCTGGAGCATTGTGATGACAAGGGCATGGAGAATGGTGATGAAACGGACATGGAGCATTATAATGAAAAGAGTTCTGGAGCCTTGTGATGACAAGGGCATGGAGCATTGTGATTACAGGGACCATGGAGCAGTGTGATGACAAAGGCTTGGGGCACTGTGATGACAAGGGCCATGGAGCATTGTGATTACAGGGGTCATGGGGCATTGTGATGAGTGAGGTCATGGAGCATTAAGATGAAACGAGTAATGGAGCACTGTGATTACAGGTGCCATGGCGCATTGTGATGCCAAAGGCCATGGAGCATTGTGATGACAGGTGTCCTGGAGCATTGAGATGAAACGGGTCATGGACCATTACGATGACAGGGGTCATGGAGAATTGTGATGACTGTGGCCATGGGGAATTTGGATGAAAGGCGTACTGGAGCATTGTGAGGAAATGTTTCATGGAGCATTGTGATGACAAGGGCCATGGAGCATCGTGATGACAGGGGTCATGGGGCATTGTGCTGAAAGCGGTCATGGAGCATTGCGATGAAAAGCGCTATGGAGCACTGTGATGACAAGGGCCATGGATCATTGTGAATACAAGGGACATGGAGCCTTGTGATGACAAGGGTCATGGATCATTGTAAAAACAGGAATCATTTGGCATTGTGATGACAGGGTCATGAAGCATTTTTATGTAAGTTGCCATGGAGAATTGTGATGAAAAGGATCATGTGAATTTGTAATGACAAGGGCCATGGAGCATTGTGATGAAACAAATCTTGGAGTATTTTGATGAAAGTTGTCATGGAGCATTGCGATGAAAAGCACCAAGGAACATTGTGATGACAAGGGCCATCGAGCATTGTGATGACAAGTGTCATGGAGTATTGTGATGACAGGTGTCATGGAGCATCTTGATGACAAATGCCATGGAGAATTGTGATGAGAGGTGGCATTGGGCATTGTGATGAAAGGGTTCATGGAGTACTGTGATTACAGGGGCCTTGGAGCATTGTGATGACAAGTGACATGGAGAATAGTGATGACAGGCGTCATAGAGCATTGTGATGACAAGTGCCATTTAGCATTTTGATGACAGGGGTCATCAAGAATTGTGTTGACAGGGTCACGGAGCATTGTGATGACAAAGGCCATAGAGCATTGTGATGACAGGGGTCATGGAGCATTGTGATGACATGGGCCATGAAGCATTGTGAAGACAAGATTCATGGAGCATTGTGATGACACGGGCATGAAGCATGGTGATGACAACAGACCTGGAGCATTGTGATGACAAGGATATGGAGCATGGCGATGAAACGGACATGGAGCATTATAATGACAAGTGTTCTGGAGCCTTGTGATGAAAAGAGCATGGAGCATTGTGATTACAGGGGCCATGGAGCTGTGTGATGACAAAGGCTTGGAGAACTGTGATGACAAGGGCCATGGAGCATTGTGATTACAGGGGTCATGGGGCATTGTGATGAGTGAGGTCATGGAGCATTTATGTGAAACGGGTCATGGAGCATTGTGATTACAGGGGCCGTGGAACATTGCGATAACAAGTGACATGGAGAATAGTGATGACAGGTGTCATAGAGCATTGTGATGACAAGTGCTATTTAGCATTTTGATGACAGGGGTCATCAGTCATTGTGTTGACAGGGGTCATGGAGCATTGTGATTACAAGGGCAGGGAACCTTTTGGTGACGGGGGTCATGGAACATTTTGATGACAACTTTCATGGAACGTTGTGATGACAGGGGTCATGGAGCATTGTGTTGAAAGGGAACATGGAGCAGTGTGATTACAGGGTCCATGGAGCATTGTGAATACATAGGCCAGGGAACAATGTGATGACAGGGGTCATGTAGCGTTGTGATGACAGGGTCATGGAGCATTGTGATTACAGGGGTTATGGGGCACTGTGATGACGGGGGCATGGAGCATTGTGATGAAAATTGTCCTGGAGCATTGTGATGACAGCGGTCACAAAGAATTGGGATGAAAGGTATCATGCGGCATTGTGATGACAACGGTCATGGATCTTTTTGATGACAGGGGTCATGGAACATTCTAATAACAAGGTTCATAAAGCATTTTGATGACAGGGGTCATGGAGCATTGTGTTGACACGGGCATGGAGCATTGTAATGATATTATATCTGGAGCATTGTGATGAAAAGGGGATGGAGCATTTTGATGACAGTCTCCAAGGAGCATTGTGCTGACAATGGCATGGAGCATTGTGATGAAAGGGGTACTGGAGCACTGTGAGGAAAGGAGTCATGGATCATTGTGTTGACACGGTCAAGGAACATTGCGATGACAAGCATTCTGGAGCATTGTGATGAAAGAGCATGGAGCATTGTGATGAAAGGTGACAAGGAGCATTGTGATGATATGGGCAGAGAACTTTGTGATGACATGGGTCATGGAGCATTGTGGTGAAAAGTGTCATGGAACATTGTACTGACAGGGATCATGGAGCTTTTTGGTAAGAGAGGCCTTGGAGATTTGTGATGGCAGGCGTCATGGGGCATTGTGATGACAGCGGTCTTGGAGCATTGTGATGAAAGGGGTCATGGAGCTCTATGATTAGAGGGGCCATGGAGCATTGTGAATACAAAGCCTATGGAGCATTGAGATGACAGGTTTCATGGAGCCTTTTGATGAAAGTGATCATGGATCATTGTGATGACAAGTGTCCTGGAACCTTGTGATGAAACGGTTCATGGAGCATTTTGATGACAGGGACCATGGCAAATTGTGATGACATCTGTCATGGGGCATTGTGATGACAGTGGTCCTCTAGAATTGTGATGAATGGTATCATGGAGCACTGTGATGACAGGGGCCATGGAACATTGTGATGACAAATGACGTGGAGGATTGTGATGACAAGTGTCATGGGGCATTTTGATGACATTGGCATGGAGCATTATGATGACAAGAGTTCTGGAGCATTTTGATGACAAGCACATGGAGCATTGTGATGACAGGGCCCATGGAACATTGTGATGAAAAGGACAGGGAACATTGTGATGACTGGGTTAATGGAGCATTGTGATGAAGGGGCCATGGAGCATTGAGATGACAGGCGTCATGAGGCATGGTGATGACAGTGGTCATGGAGCATTGTGATGAAAGTGATCATGGAGCAATATGATAACAGGGGCCATGGAGCATTGTGATGACAGGTGTATTGGAGCATTGTGATGAAAGTCGTCATGGATCATTGTGATGACATGTGCCCTGGAACACTGTGATGACACGGTTCATCGAGTATTGTGATGACAAGGGTCATAGCGAATTGTGATGACAGGTGTCATGGGGCATTGTGATGGCATTGATCATCTAGGAATTGTGATGAAAGGTATCATGGAGCACTGTGATGACTGGGGGCATGAAGCATTGTTATGAAAATTGTCCTGGATTATTGTGGTGACAGCAGTCATGGAGAATTGTGATGACAGGGATTATGCAGCATTGTGTTGACAAGGGTATGGACTATTGTGATGACAATGGTCGTGGAGCAATGTGATGAAAGTTTTCATGGAACATCGTGATGAAAAGTGCCTGGGAGCATTGTGACGATAACGGCCATGGAGCATTGTGATGACAAGTGTCATGGAGCATTGTAATGAAAGGTTTCATTGTGCACTGTGATGACAAGGGGGATGGAGTATTGTGATGAAACTGGTCCTGGAGCATTGTGATAACAAACTCCATGGAGCATTGTGATGACAGGCATCATGGAGCATTGTGAAGAAAGGGGCCATGGGGAATTGTAATGACAATAGAGAAATGTGATAAAAATTGTCAGCGATCATAGTGATTAAAGTGGTCATTGAGAATTGTGATGAAAAGCGACATAGAGCATTGTGATGACAAAGGTCATGGAGAATTGTGATGAGCAGGGTCATGTAGGATTGTGATGCCACGGTCATGGAACATTGTGTTGAAAAGAATTCTGCAGCATTGTGAGGAAAAAGGCATGGAGCATTGTGATTATAGGGGACATGGAGCATTGTGATGACATGGGCAGGGAACACTGTGATGACAGGTGCTATGGAGCAATGTGATGACAAGTGTCATGGAGCATTGTGATGAGAGGTGCCTTGGAGAATTGTGATGACAGGCCTCATGGGGCATTGAGATGACAGTCGTCATGGAGCGTTATGATGAAAGGTGTTATGGAGCACTGTGATTACAGGGGCCAGGGAGCTTTGTGAACACAAAGGCCATGGAGCATGGAGATGACAGTGGTCATGGAGCATTGTGATGAAAGTGGTCATGGATCATTGTGATGACAAGTGTCCTGGGACCCTGTGATGACATGGTTCATGGAGCATTGTGATGACAATGGTAATGGCGAATTGTGATGACAATGTCATGAGGCATTGTGATGGCAGTGGTCATCTAGAAATGTGGTTAAAGTTATTATGGAGCCCAGTAATGAGAGGGGCCATGGAGCATTGTGATGACAAGTGTCATGGAGCATGGTGATGAAACGGACATGGAGCATTATAATGACAAGAGTTCTGGAGCCTTGTGATGACAAGGGCATGGAGCATTGTGATTACAGGGGTCATGGAGCAGTGTGATGACAAAGGCTTGGAGCACTGTGATGACAAGGTCCATGGAGCATTGTGATTACAGGGGTCATGGGGCATTGTGATGAGTGAGGTCATGGAGCATTAAGATGAAACGAGTCATGGAGCACTGTGATTACAGGGGCCATGGCGCATTGTGATGCCAAAGGCCATGGAGCATTATGATGACAGGTGTCATGGAACATTGAGATGAAACGGGTCATGGACCATTACGATGACAGGGGTCATGGAGAATTGTGATGACTGTGGCCATGGGGAATTTGGATGAAAGGCGTACTGGAGCATTGTGAGGAAATGTTTCATGGAGCATTGTGATGACAAGGGCCATGGAGCATCGTGATGACAGGGTTCATGGGGCATTGTGCAGAAAGCGTTCATGGAGCACTGCGATGAAAAGCACTATGGATCATTGTGATGACAAGGGCCATGGAGCATTGTGAATACAAGGGACATGGAGCCTTGTGATGACAAGGGTCATGGATCATTGTAAAAACAGGAATCATTGGGCATTGTGATGACAGGGTCATGAAACATTTTTATGTAAGTTGCCATGGAGAATTGTGATGAAAAGGATCATGTGAATTTGTAATGACAAGGGCCATGGAGCATTGTGATGAAACAAATCTTGGAGTATTTTGATGAAAGTTGTCATGGAGCATTGCGATGAAAAGCACCAAGGAACATTGTGATGACAAGGGCCATCGAGCATTGTGATGACAAGTGTCATGGAGTATTGTGATGACAGGTGTCATGGAGCATCTTGATGACAAATGCCATGGAGAATTGTGATGAGAGGTGGCATTGGGCATTGTGATGAAAGGGGTCATGGTGTACTGTGATTACAGGGGCCATGGAGCATTGTGATGACAAGTGACATGGAGAAGAGTGATGACAGGCGTCATAGAGCATTGTGATGACAAGTGCCATTTAGCATTTTGATGACAGGGGTCATCAAGATTGTGTTGACAGGGTCACGGAGCATTGTGATGACAAAGGCCATAGAGCATTGTGATGACAGGGGTCATGGAGCATTGTGATGACATGGGCCATGAAGCATTGTGAAGACAAGATTCATGGAGCATTGTGATGACACGGGCATGAAGCATGGTGATGGCAACAGACCTGGAGCATTGTGATGACAAGGGCATGGAGAATGGTGATGAAACGGACATGGAGCATTATAATGAAAAGAGTTCTGGAGCCTTGTGATGACAAGGGCATGGAGCATTGTGATTACAGGGACCATGGAGCAGTGTGATGACAAAGGCTTGGGGCACTGTGATGACAAGGGCCATGGAGCATTGTGATTACAGGGGTCATGGGGCATTGTGATGAGTGAGGTCATGGAGCATTAAGATGAAACGAGTAATGGAGCACTGTGATTACAGGTGCCATGGCGCATTGTGATGCCAAAGGACATGGAGCATTGTGATGACAGGTGTCCTGGAGCATTGAGATGAAACGGGTCATGGACCATTACGATGACAGGGGTCATGGAGAATTGTGATGACTGTGGCCATGGGGAATTTGGATGAAAGGCGTACTGGAGCATTGTGAGGAAATGTTTCATGGAGCATTGTGATGACAAGGGCCATGGAGCATCGTGATGACAGGGGTCATGGGGCATTGTGCTGAAAGCGGTCATGGAGCATTGCGATGAAAAGCGCTATGGAGCACTGTGATGACAAGGGCCATGGATCATTGTGAATACAAGGGACATGGAGCCTTGTGATGACAAGGGTCATGGATCATTGTAAAAACAGGAATCATTTGGCATTGTGATGACAGGGTCATGAAGCATTTTTATGTAAGTTGCCATGGAGAATTGTGATGAAAAGGATCATGTGAATTTGTAATGACAAGGGCCATGGAGCATTGTGATGAAACAAATCTTGGAGTATTTTGATGAAAGTTGTCATGGAGCATTGCGATGAAAAGCACCAAGGAACATTGTGATGACAAGGGCCATCGAGCATTGTGATGACAAGTGTCATGGAGTATTGTGATGACAGGTGTCATGGAGCATCTTGATGACAAATGCCATGCAGAATTGTGATGAGAGGTGGCATTGGGCATTGTGATGAAAGGGTTCATGGAGTACTGTGATTACAGGGGCCTTGGAGCATTGTGATGACAAGTGACATGGAGAATAGTGATGACAGGCGTCATAGAGCATTGTGATGACAAGTGCCATTTAGCATTTTGATGACAGGGGTCATCAAGAATTGTGTTGACAGGGTCACGGAGCATTGTGATGACAAAGGCCATAGAGCATTGTGATGACAGGGGTCATGGAGCATTGTGATGACATGGGCCATGAAGCATTGTGAAGACAAGATTCATGGAGCATTGTGATGACACGGGCATGAAGCATGGTGATGACAACAGACCTGGAGCATTGTGATGACAAGGATATGGAGCATGGCGATGAAACGGACATGGAGCATTATAATGACAAGTGTTCTGGAGCCTTGTGATGAAAAGAGCATGGAGCATTGTGATTACAGGGGCCATGGAGCTGTGTGATGACAAAGTCTTGGAGAACTGTGATGACAAGGGCCATGGAGCATTGTGATTACAGGGGTCATGTGGCATTGTGATGAGTGAGGTCATGGAGCATTAAGATGAAACGAGTCATGGAGCACGGTGATTACAGGGGCCATGGCGCATTGTGATGCCAAAGGCCATGGAGCATTGTGATGACAGGTGTCATGGAACATTGAGATGAAACGGGTCATGGACCATTACGATGACAGGGGTCATGGAGAATTGTGATGACTGTGGCCATGGGGAATTTGGATGAAAGGCGTACTGGAGCATTGTGAGGAAATGTTTCATGGAGCATTGTGATGACAAGGGCCATGGAGCATCGTGATGACTGGGTTCATGGGGCATTGTGCAGAAAGCGTTCATGGAGCACTGCGATTTAAAGCACTATGGATCATTGTGATGACAAGGGCCATGGAGCATTGTGAATACAAGGGACATGGAGCCTTGTGATGACAAGGGTCATGGATCATTGTAAAAACAGGAATCATTTGGCATTGTGATGACAGGGTCATGAAGCATTTTTATGTAAGTTGCCATGGAGAATTGTGATGAAAAGGATCATGTGAATTTGTAATGACAAGGGCCATGGAGCATTGTGATGAAACAAATCTTGGAGTATTTTGATGAAAGTTGTCATGGAGCATTGCGATGAAAAGCACCAAGGAACATTGTGATGACAAGGGCCATCGAGCATTGTGATGACAAGTGTCATGGAGTATTGTGATGACAGGTGTCATGGAGCATCTTGATGACAAATGCCATGGAGAATTGTGATGAGAGGTGGCATTGGGCATTGTGATGAAAGGGGTCATGGTGTACTGTGATTACAGGGGCCATGGAGCATTGTGATGACAAGTGACATGGAGAATAGTGATGACAGGCGTCATAGAGCATTGTGATGACAAGTGCCATTTAGCATTTTGATGACAGGGGTCATCAAGATTGTGTTGACAGGGTCACGGAGCATTGTGATGACAAAGGCCATAGAGCATTGTGATGACAGGGGTCATGGAGCATTGTGATGACATGGGCCATGAAGCATTGTGAAGACAAGATTCATGGAGCATTGTGATGACACGGGCATGAAGCATGGTGATGGCACCAGACCTGGAGCATTGTGATGACAAGGGCATGGAGAATGGTGATGAAACGGACATGGAGCATTATAATGAAAAGAGTTCTGGAGCCTTGTGATGACAAGGGCATGGAGCATTGTGATTACAGGGACCATGGAGCAGTGTGATGACAAAGGCTTGGGGCACTGTGATGACAAGGGCCATGGAGCATTGTGATTACAGGGGTTATGGGGCATTGTGATGAGTGAGGTCATGGAGCATTAAGATGAAACGAGTAATGGAGCACTGTGATTACAGGGGCCATGGCGCATTGTGATGCCAAAGGCCATGGAGCATTGTGATGACAGGTGTCCTGGAGCATTGAGATGAAACGGGTCATGGACCATTACGATGACAGGGGTCATGGAGAATTGTGATGACTGTGGCCATGGGGAATTTGGATGAAAGGCGTACTGGAGCATTGTGAGGAAATGTTTCATGGAGCATTGTGATGACAAGGGCCATGGAGCATCGTGATGACAGGGGTCATGGGGCATTGTGCTGAAAGCGGTCATGGAGCATTGCGATGAAAAGCGCTATGGAGCACTGTGATGACAAGGGCCATGGATCATTGTGAATACAAGGGACATGGAGCCTTGTGATGACAAGGGTCATGGATCATTGTAAAAACAGGAATCATTTGGCATTGTGATGACAGGGTCATGAAGCATTTTTATGTAAGTTGCCATGGAGAATTGTGATGAAAAGGATCATGTGAATTTGTAATGACAAGGGCCATGGAGCATTGTGATGAAACAAATCTTGGAGTATTTTGATGAAAGTTGTCATGGAGCATTGCGATGAAAAGCACCAAGGAACATTGTGATGACAAGGGCCATCGAGCATTGTGATGACAAGTGTCATGGAGTATTGTGATGACAGGTGTCATGGAGCATCTTGATGACAAATGCCATGGAGAATTGTGATGAGAGGTGGCATTGGGCATTGTGATGAAAGGGGTCATGGTGTACTGTGATTACAGGGGCCATGGAGCATTGTGATGACAAGTGACATGGAGAATAGTGATGACAGGCGTCATAGAGCATTGTGATGACAAGTGCCATTTAGCATTTTGATGACAGGGGTCATCAAGCATTGTGTTGACAGGGTCACGGAGCATTGTGATGACAAAGGCCATAGAGCATTGTGATGACAGGGGTCATGGAGCATTGTGATGACATGGGCCATGAAGCATTGTGAAGACAAGATTCATGGAGCATTGTGATGACACGGGCATGAAGCATGGTGATGACAACAGACCTGGAGCATTGTGATGACAAAGATATGGAGCATGGCGATGAAACGGACATGGAGCATTATAATGACAAGTGTTCTGGAGCCTTGTGATGACAAGAGCATGGAGCATTGTGATTACAGGGGCCATGGAGCTGTGTGATGACAAAGTCTTGGAGAACTGTGATGACAAGGGCCATGGAGCATTGTGATTACAGGGGTCATGTGGCATTGTGATGAGTGAGGTCATGGAGCATTAAGATGAAACGAGTCATGGAGCACGGTGATTACAGGGGCCATGGCGCATTGTGATGCCAAAGGCCATGGAGCATTGTGATGACAGGTGTCATGGAACATTGAGATGAAACGGGTCATGGACCATTACGATGACAGGGGTCATGGAGAATTGTGATGACTGTGGCCATGGGGAATTTGGATGAAAGGCGTACTGGAGCATTGTGAGGAAATGTTTCATGGAGCATTGTGATGACAAGGGCCATGGAGCATCGTGATGACAGGGTTCATGGGGCATTGTGCAGAAAGCGTTCATGGAGCACTGCGATTTAAAGCACTATGGATCATAGTGATGACAAGGGCCATGGAGCATTGTGAATACAAGGGACATGGAGCCTTGTGATGACAAGGGTCATGGATCATTGTAAAAACAGGAATCATTTGGCATTGTGATGACAGGGTCATGAAGCATTTTTATGTAAGTTGCCATGGAGAATTGTGATGAAAAGGATCATGTGAATTTGTAATGACAAGGGCCATGGAGCATTGTGATGAAACAAATCTTGGAGTATTTTGATGAAAGTTGTCATGGAGCATTGCGATGAAAAGCACCAAGGAACATTGTGATGACAAGGGCCATCGAGCATTGTGATGACAAGTGTCATGGAGTATTGTGATGACAGGTGTCATGGAGCATCTTGATGACAAATGCCATGCAGAATTGTGATGAGAGGTGGCATTGGGCATTGTGATGAAAGGGGTCATGGTGTACTGTGATTACAGGGGCCATGGAACATTGTGATGACAAGTGACATGGAGAATAGTGATGACAGGCGTCATAGAGCATTGTGATGACAATTGCCATTTAGCATTTTGATGACAGGGGTCATCAAGATTGTGTTGACAGGGTCACGGAGCATTGTGATGACAAAGGCCATAGAGCATTGTGATGACAGGGGTCATGGAGCATTGTGATGACATGGGCCATGAAGCATTGTGAAGACAAGATTCATGGAGCATTGTGATGACACGGGCATGAAGCATGGTGATGGCAACAGACCTGGAGCATTGTGATGACAAGGGCATGGAGAATGGTGATGAAACGGACATGGAGCATTATAATGAAAAGAGTTCTGGAGCCTTGTGATGACAAGGGCATGGAGCATTGTGATTACAGGGACCATGGAGCAGTGTGATGACAAAGGCTTGGGGCACTGTGATGACAAGGGCCATGGAGCATTGTGATTACAGGGGTTATGGGGCATTGTGATGAGTGAGGTCATGGAGCATTAAGATGAAACGAGTAATGGAGCACTGTGATTACAGGGGCCATGGCACATTGTGATGCCAAAGGCCATGGAGCATTGTGATGACAGGTGTCCTGGAGCATTGAGATGAAACGGGTCATGGACCATTACGATGACAGGGGTCATGGAGAATTGTGATGACTGTGGCCATGGGGAATTTGGATGAAAGGCGTACTGGAGCATTGTGAGGAAATGTTTCATGGAGCATTGTGATGACAAGGGCCATGGAGCATCGTGATGACAGGGGTCATGGGGCATTGTGCTGAAAGCGGTCATGGAGCATTGCGATGAAAAGCGCTATGGAGCACTGTGATGACAAGGGCCATGGATCATTGTGAATACAAGGGACATGGAGCCTTGTGATGACAAGGGTCATGGATCATTGTAAAAACAGGAATCATTTGGCATTGTGATGACAGGGTCATGAAGCATTTTTATGTAAGTTGCCATGGAGAATTGTGATGAAAAGGATCATGTGAATTTGTAATGACAAGGGCCATGGAGCATTGTGATGAAACAAATCTTGGAGTATTTTGATGAAAGTTGTCATGGAGCATTGCGATGAAAAGCACCAAGGAACATTGTGATGACAAGGGCCATCGAGCATTGTGATGACAAGTGTCATGGAGTATTGTGATGACAGGTGTCATGGAGCATCTTGATGACAAATGCCATGGAGAATTGTGATGAGAGGTGGCATTGGGCATTGTGATGAAAGGGGTCATGGTGTACTGTGATTACAGGGGCCATGGAGCATTGTGATGACAAGTGACATGGAGAATAGTGATGACAGGCGTCATAGAGCATTGTGATGACAAGTGCCATTTAGCATTTTGATGACAGGGGTCATCAAGATTGTGTTGACAGGGTCACGGAGCATTGTGATGACAAAGGCCATAGAGCATTGTGATGACAGGGGTCATGGAGCATTGTGATGACATGGGCCATGAAGCATTGTGAAGACAAGATTCATGGAGCATTGTGATGACACGGGCATGAAGCATGGTGATGACAACAAACCTGGCGCGTTGTGATGACAAGGATATGGAGCATGGCGATGAAACGGACATGGAGCATTATAATGACAAGTGTTCTGGAGCCTTGTGATGAAAAGAGCATGGAGCATTGTGATTACAGGGGCCATGGAGCTATGTGATGACAAAGGCTTGGAGAACTGTGATGACAAGGGCCATGGAGCATTGTGATTACAGGGGTCATGGGGCATTGTGATGAGTGAGGTCATGGAGCATTTATTTGAAACGGGTCATGGAGCACTGTGATTACAGGGGCCGTGGAACATTGCGATAACAAGTGACATGGAGAATAGTGATGACAGTTGTCATAGAGCATTGTGATGACAAGTGCTATTTAGCATTTTGATGACAGGGGTCATCAGTCATTGTGTTGACAGGGGTCATGGAGCATTGTGATTACAAGGGCAGGGAACCTTTTGGTGACGGGGGTCATGGAACATTTTGATGACAACTTTCATGGAACGTTGTGATGACAGGGGTCATGGAGCATTGTGTTGAAAGGGAACATGGAGCAGTGTGATTACAGGGTCCATGGAGCATTGTGAATACATAGGCCAGGGAACAATGTGATGACAGGGGTCATGTAGCGTTGTGATGACAGGGTCATGGAGCATTGTGATTACAGGGGTTATGGGGCACTGTGATGACGGGGGCATGGAGCATTGTGATGAAAATTGTCCTGGAGCATTGTGATGACAGCGGTCACAAAGAATTGGGATGAAAGGTATCATGCGGCATTGTGATGACAACGGTCATGGATCATTTTGATGACAGGGGTCATGGAACATTCTAATAACAAGGTTCATAAAGCATTTTGATGACAGGGGTCATGGAGCATTGTGTTGACACGGGCATGGAGCATTGTAATGATATTATATCTGGAGCATTGTGATGAAAAGGGGATGGAGCATTTTGATGACAGTCTCCAAGGAGCATTGTGCTGACAATGGCATGGAGCATTGTGATGAAAGGGGTACTGGAGCACTGTGAGGAAAGGAGTCATGGATCATTGTGTTGACACGGTCAAGGAACATTGCGATGACAATTATTCTGGAGCATTGTGATGAAAGAGCATGGAGCATTGTGATGAAAGGTGACAAGGAGCATTGTGATGATATGGGCAGAGAACTTTGTGATGACATGGGTCATGGAGCATTGTGGTGAAAAGTGTCATGGAACATTGTACTGACAGGGATCATGGAGCTTTTTGGTAAGAGAGGCCTTGGAGATTTGTGATGGCAGGCGTCATGGGGCATTGTGATGACAGCGGTCTTGGAGCATTGTGATGAAAGGGGTCATGGAGCTCTATGATTAGAGGGGCCATGGAGCATTGTGAATACAAAGCCTATGGAGCATTGAGATGACAGGTTTCATGGAGCCTTTTGATGAAAGTGATCATGGATCATTGTGATGACAAGTGTCCTGGAACCTTGTGATGAAACGGTTCATGGAGCATTTTGATGACAGGGACCATGGCAAATTGTGATGACATCTGTCATGGGGCATTGTGATGACAGTGGTCCTCTAGAATTGTGATGAATGGTATCATGGAGCACTGTGATGACAGGGGCCATGGAACATTGTGATGACAAATGACGTGGAGAATTGTGATGACAAGTGTCATGGGGCATTTTGATGACATTGGCATGGAGCATTATGATGACAAGAGTTCTGGAGCATTTTGATGACAAGCACATGGAGCATTGTGATGACAGGGCCCATGGAACATTGTGATGAAAAGGACAGGGAACATTGTGATGACTGGGTTAATGGAGCATTGTGATGAAGGGGCCATGGAGCATTGAGATGACAGGCGTCATGAGGCATGGTGATGACAGTGGTCATGGAGCATTGTGATGAAAGTGATCATGGAGCAATATGATAACAGGGGCCATGGAGCATTGTGATGACAGGTGTATTGGAGCATTGTGATGAAAGTCGTCATGGATCATTGTGATGACATGTGCCCTGGAACACTGTGATGACACGGTTCATCGAGTATTGTGATGACAAGGGTCATAGCGAATTGTGATGACAGGTGTCATGGGGCATTGTGATGGCATTGATCATCTAGGAATTGTGATGAAAGGTATCATGGAGCACTGTGATGACTGGGGGCATGAAGCATTGTTATGAAAATTGTCCTGGATTATTGTGGTGACAGCAGTCATGGAGAATTGTGATGACAGGGATTATGCAGCATTGTGTTGACAAGGGTATGGACTATTGTGATGACAATGGTCGTGGAGCAATGTGATGAAAGTTTTCATGGAACATCGTGATGAAAAGTGCCTGGGAGCATTGTGACGATAAAGGCCATGGAGCATTGTGATGACAAGTGTCATGGAGCATTGTAATGAAAGGTTTCATTGTGCACTGTGATGACAAGGGGGATGGAGTATTGTGATGAAACTGGTCCTGGAGCATTGTGATAACAAACTCCATGGAGCATTGTGATGACAGGCATCATGGAGCATTGTGAAGAAAGGGACCATGGGGAATTGTAATGACAATAGAGAAATGTGATAAAAATTGTCAGCGATCATAGTGATTAAAGTGGTCATTGAGAATTGTGATGAAAAGCGACATAGAGCATTGTGATGACAAAGGTCATGGAGAATTGTGATGAGCAGGGTCATGTAGGATTGTGATGCCACGGTCATGGAACATTGTGTTGAAAAGAATTCTGCAGCATTGTGAGGAAAAAGGCATGGAGCATTGTGATTATAGGGGACATGGAGCATTGTGATGACATGGGCAGGGAACACTGTGATGACAGGTGCTATGGAGCAATGTGATGACAAGTGTCATGGAGCATTGTGATGAGAGGTGCCTTGGAGAATTGTGATGACAGGCCTCATGGGGCATTGAGATGACAGTCGTCATGGAGCGTTATGATGAAAGGTGTTATGGAGCACTGTGATTACAGGGGCCAGGGAGCATTGTGAACACAAAGGCCATGGAGCATGGAGATGACAGTGGTCATGGAGCATTGTGATGAAAGTGGTCATGGATCATTGTGATGACAAGTGTCCTGGGACCCTGTGATGACATGGTTCATGGAGCATTGTGATGACAATGGTAATGGCGAATTGTGATGACAATGTCATGAGGCATTGTGATGGCAGTGGTCATCTAGAAATGTGGTTAAAGTTATTATGGAGCCCAGTAATGAGAGGGGCCATGGAGCATTGTGATGACAAGTGTCATGGAGCATGGTGATGAAACGGACATGGAGCATTATAATGACAAGAGTTCTGGAGCCTTGTGATGACAAGGGCATGGAGCATTGTGATTAGAGGGGTCATGGAGCAGTGTGATGACAAAGGCTTGGAGCACTGTGATGACAAGGTCCATGGAGCATTGTGATTACAGGGGTCATGGGGCATTGTGATGAGTGAGGTCATGGAGCATTAAGATGAAACGAGTCATGGAGCACTGTGATTACAGGGGCCATGGCGCATTGTGATGCCAAAGGCCATGGAGCATTATGATGACAGGTGTCATGGAACATTGAGATGAAACGGGTCATGGACCATTACGATGACAGGGGTCATGGAGAATTGTGATGACTGTGGCCATGGGGAATTTGGATGAAAGGCGTACTGGAGCATTGTGAGGAAATGTTTCATGGAGCATTGTGATGACAAGGGCCATGGAGCATCGTGATGACAGGGTTCATGGGGCATTGTGCAGAAAGCGTTCATGGAGCACTGCGATTTAAAGCACTATGGATCATTGTGATGACAAGGGCCATGGAGCATTGTGAATACAAGGGACATGGAGCCTTGTGATGACAAGGGTCATGGATCATTGTAAAAACAGGAATCATTTGGCATTGTGATGACAGGGTCATGAAGCATTTTTATGTAAGTTGCCATGGAGAATTGTGATGAAAAGGATCATGTGAATTTGTAATGACAAGGGCCATGGAGCATTGTGATGAAACAAATCTTGGAGTATTTTGATGAAAGTTGTCATGGAGCATTGCGATGAAAAGCACCAAGGAACATTGTGATGACAAGGGCCATCGAGCATTGTGATGACAAGTGTCATGGAGTATTGTGATGACAGGTGTCATGGAGCATCTTGATGACAAATGCCATGGAGAATTGTGATGAGAGGTGGCATTGGGCATTGTGATGAAAGGGGTCATGGTGTACTGTGATTACAGGGGCCATGGAGCATTGTGATGACAAGTGACATGGAGAATAGTGATGACAGGCGTCATAGAGCATTGTGATGACAATTGCCATTTAGCATTTTGATGACAGGGGTCATCAAGATTGTGTTGACAGGGTCACGGAGCATTGTGATGACAAAGGCCATAGAGCATTGTGATGACAGGGGTCATGGAGCATTGTGATGACATGGGCCATGAAGCATTGTGAAGACAAGATTCATGGATCATTGTGATGACACGGGCATGAAGCATGGTGATGGCAACAGACCTGGAGCATTGTGATGACAAGGGCATGGAGAATGGTGATGAAACGGACATGGAGCATTATAATGAAAAGAGTTCTGGAGCCTTGTGATGACAAGGGCATGGAGCATTGTGATTACAGGGACCATGGAGCAGTGTGATGACAAAGGCTTGGGGCACTGTGAAGACAAGGGCCATGGAGCATTGTGATTACAGGGGTCATGGGGCATTGTGATGAGTGAGGTCATGGAGCATTAAGATGAAACGAGTAATGGAGCACTGTGATTACAGGGGCCATGGCGCATTGTGATGCCAAAGGCCATGGAGCATTGTGATGACAGGTGTCCTGGAGCATTGAGATGAAACGGGTCATGGACCATTACGATGACAGGGGTCATGGAGAATTGTGATGAATGTGGCCATGGGGAATTTGGATGAAAGGCGTACTGGAGCATTGTGAGGAAATGTTTCATGGAGCATTGTGATGACAAGGGCCATGGAGCTTCGTGATGACAGGGGTCATGGGGCATTGTGCTGAAAGCGGTCATGGAGCATTGCGATGAAAAGCGCTATGGAGCACTGTGATGACAAGGGCCATGGATCATTGTGAATACAAGGGACATGGAGCCTTGTGATGACAAGGGTCATGGATCATTGTAAAAACAGGAATCATTTGGCATTGTGATGACAGGGTCATGAAGCATTTTTATGTAAGTTGCCATGGAGAATTGTGATGAAAAGGATCATGTGAATTTGTAATGACAAGGGCCATGGAGCATTGTGATGAAACAAATCTTGGAGTATTTTGATGAAAGTTGTCATGGAGCATTGCGATGAAAAGCACCAAGGAACATTGTGATGACAAGGGCCATCGAGCATTGTGATGACAAGTGTCATGGAGTATTGTGATGACAGGTGTCATGGAGCATCTTGATGACAAATGCCATGGAGAATTGTGATGAGAGGTGGCATTGGGCATTGTGATGAAAGGGGTCATGGTGTACTGTGATTACAGGGGCCATGGAGCATTGTGATGACAAGTGACATGGAGAATAGTGATGACAGGCGTCATAGAGCATTGTGATGACAAGTGCCATTTAGCATTTTGATGACAGGGGTCATCAAGATTGTGTTGACAGGGTCACGGAGCATTGTGATGACAAAGGCCATAGAGCATTGTGATGACAGGGGTCATGGAGCATTGTGATGACATGGGCCATGAAGCATTGTGAAGACAAGATTCATGGAGCATTGTGATGACACGGGCATGAAGCATGGTGATGACAACAGACCTGGAGCGTTGTGATGACAAGGATATGGAGCATGGCGATGAAACGGACATGGAGCATTATAATGACAAGTGTTCTGGAGCCTTGTGATGAAAAGAGCATGGAGCATTGTGATTACAGGGGCCATGGAGCTGTGTGATGACAAAGGCTTGGAGAACTGTGATGACAAGGGCCATGGAGCATTGTGATTACAGGGGTCATGGGGCATTGTGATGAGTGAGGTCATGGAGCATTTATGTGAAACGGGTCATGGAGCACTGTGATTACAGGGGCCGTGGAACATTGCGATAACAAGTGACATGGAGAATAGTGATGACAGGTGTCATAGAGCATTGTGATGACAAGTGCTATTTAGCATTTTGATGACAGGGGTCATCAGTCATTGTGTTGACAGGGGTCATGGAGCATTGTGATTACAAGGGCAGGGAACCTTTTGGTGACGGGGGTCATGGAACATTTTGATGACAACTTTCATGGAACGTTGTGATGACAGGGGTCATGGAGCATTGTGTTGAAAGGGAACATGGAGCAGTGTGATTACAGGGTCCATGGAGCATTGTGAATACATAGGCCAGGGAACAATGTGATGACAGGGGTCATGTAGCGTTGTGATGACAGGGTCATGGAGCATTGTGATTACAGGGGTTATGGGGCACTGTGATGACGGGGGCATGGAGCATTGTGATGAAAATTGTCCTGGAGCATTGTGATGACAGCGGTCACAAAGAATTGGGATGAAAGGTATCATGCGGCATTGTGATGACAACGGTCATGGATCATTTTGATGACAGGGGTCATGGAACATTCTAATAACAAGGTTCATAAAGCATTTTGATGACAGGGGTCATGGAGCATTGTGTTGACACGGGCATGGAGCATTGTAATGATATTATATCTGGAGCATTGTGATGAAAAGGGGATGGAGCATTTTGATGACAGTCTCCAAGGAGCATTGTGCTGACAATGGCATGGAGCATTGTGATGAAAGGGGTACTGGAGCACTGTGAGGAAAGGAGTCATGGATCATTGTGTTGACACGGTCAAGGAACATTGCGATGACAAGCATTCTGGAGCATTGTGATGAAAGAGCATGGAGCATTGTGATGAAAGGTGACAAGGAGCATTGTGATGATATGGGCAGAGAACTTTGTGATGACATGGGTCATGGAGCATTGTGGTGAAAAGTGTCATGGAACATTGTACTGACAGGGATCATGGAGCTTTTTGGTAAGAGAGGCCTTGGAGATTTGTGATGGCAGGCGTCATGGGGCATTGTGATGACAGCGGTCTTGGAGCATTGTGATGAAAGGGGTCATGGAGCTCTATGATTAGAGGGGCCATGGAGCATTGTGAATACAAAGCCTATGGAGCATTGAGATGACAGGTTTCATGGAGCCTTTTGATGAAAGTGATCATGGATCATTGTGATGACAAGTGTCCTGGAACCTTGTGATGAAACGGTTCATGGAGCATTTTGATGACAGGGACCATGGCAAATTGTGATGACATCTGTCATGGGGCATTGTGATGACAGTGGTCCTCTAGAATTGTGATGAATGGTATCATGGAGCACTGTGATGACAGGGGCCATGGAACATTGTGATGACAAATGACGTGGAGGATTGTGATGACAAGTGTCATGGGGCATTTTGATGACATTGGCATGGAGCATTATGATGACAAGAGTTCTGGAGCATTTTGATGACAAGCACATGGAGCATTGTGATGACAGGGCCCATGGAACATTGTGATGAAAAGGACAGGGAACATTGTGATGACTGGGTTAATGGAGCATTGTGATGAAGGGGCCATGGAGCATTGAGATGACAGGCGTCATGAGGCATGGTGATGACAGTGGTCATGGAGCATTGTGATGAAAGTGATCATGGAGCAATATGATAACAGGGGCCATGGAGCATTGTGATGACAGGTGTATTGGAGCATTGTGATGAAAGTCGTCATGGATCATTGTGATGACATGTGCCCTGGAACACTGTGATGACACGGTTCATCGAGTATTGTGATGACAAGGGTCATAGCGAATTGTGATGACAGGTGTCATGGGGCATTGTGATGGCATTGATCATCTAGGAATTGTGATGAAAGGTATCATGGAGCACTGTGATGACTGGGGGCATGAAGCATTGTTATGAAAATTGTCCTGGATTATTGTGGTGACAGCAGTCATGGAGAATTGTGATGACAGGGATTATGCAGCATTGTGTTGACAAGGGTATGGACTATTGTGATGACAATGGTCGTGGAGCAATGTGATGAAAGTTTTCATGGAACATCGTGATGAAAAGTGCCTGGGAGCATTGTGACGATAACGGCCATGGAGCATTGTGATGACAAGTGTCATGGAGCATTGTAATGAAAGGTTTCATTGTGCACTGTGATGACAAGGGGGATGGAGTATTGTGATGAAACTGGTCCTGGAGCATTGTGATAACAAACTCCATGGAGCATTGTGATGACAGGCATCATGGAGCATTGTGAAGAAAGGGGCCATGGGGAATTGTAATGACAATAGAGAAATGTGATAAAAATTGTCAGCGATCATAGTGATTAAAGTGGTCATTGAGAATTGTGATGAAAAGCGACATAGAGCATTGTGATGACAAAGGTCATGGAGAATTGTGATGAGCAGGGTCATGTAGGATTGTGATGCCACGGTCATGGAACATTGTGTTGAAAAGAATTCTGCAGCATTGTGAGGAAAAAGGCATGGAGCATTGTGATTATAGGGGACATGGAGCATTGTGATGACATGGGCAGGGAACACTGTGATGACAGGTGCTATGGAGCAATGTGATGACAAGTGTCATGGAGCATTGTGATGAGAGGTGCCTTGGAGAATTGTGATGACAGGCCTCATGGGGCATTGAGATGACAGTCGTCATGGAGCGTTATGATGAAAGGTGTTATGGAGCACTGTGATTACAGGGGCCAGGGAGCATTGTGAACACAAAGGCCATGGAGCATGGAGATGACAGTGGTCATGGAGCATTGTGATGAAAGTGGTCATGGATCATTGTGATGACAAGTGTCCTGGGACCCTGTGATGACATGGTTCATGGAGCATTGTGATGACAATGGTAATGGCGAATTGTGATGACAATGTCATGAGGCATTGTGATGGCAGTGGTCATCTAGAAATGTGGTTAAAGTTATTATGGAGCCCAGTAATGAGAGGGGCCATGGAGCATTGTGATGACAAGTGTCATGGAGCATGGTGATGAAACGGACATGGAGCATTATAATGACAAGAGTTCTGGAGCCTTGTGATGACAAGGGCATGGAGCATTGTGATTACAGGGGTCATGGAGCAGTGTGATGACAAAGGCTTGGAGCACTGTGATGACAAGGTCCATGGAGCATTGTGATTACAGGGGTCATGGGGCATTGTGATGAGTGAGGTCATGGAGCATTAAGATGAAACGAGTCATGGAGCACTGTGATTACAGGGGCCATGGCGCATTGTGATGCCAAAGGCCATGGAGCATTATGATGACAGGTGTCATGGAACATTGAGATGAAACGGGTCATGGACCATTACGATGACAGGGGTCATGGAGAATTGTGATGACTGTGGCCATGGGGAATTTGGATGAAAGGCGTACTGGAGCATTGTGAGGAAATGTTTCATGGAGCATTGTGATGACAAGGGCCATGGAGCATCGTGATGACAGGGTTCATGGGGCATTGTGCAGAAAGCGTTCATGGAGCACTGCGATGAAAAGCACTATGGATCATTGTGATGACAAGGGCCATGGAGCATTGTGAATACAAGGGACATGGAGCCTTGTGATGACAAGGGTCATGGATCATTGTAAAAACAGGAATCATTGGGCATTGTGATGACAGGGTCATGAAACATTTTTATGTAAGTTGCCATGGAGAATTGTGATGAAAAGGATCATGTGAATTTGTAATGACAAGGGCCATGGAGCATTGTGATGAAACAAATCTTGGAGTATTTTGATGAAAGTTGTCATGGAGCATTGCGATGAAAAGCCCCAAGGAACATTGTGATGACAAGGGCCATCGAGCATTGTGATGACAAGTGTCATGGAGTATTGTGATGACAGGTGTCATGGAGCATCTTGATGACAAATGCCATGGAGAATTGTGATGAGAGGTGGCATTGGGCATTGTGATGAAAGGGGTCATGGTGTACTGTGATTACAGGGGACATGGAGCATTGTGATGACAAGTGACATGGACAATAGTGATGACAGGCGTCATAGAGCATTGTGATGACAAGTGCCATTTAGCATTTTGATGACAGGGGTCATCAAGCATTGTGTTGACAGGGTCACGGAGCATTGTGATGACAAAGGCCATAGAGCATTGTGATGACAGGGGTCATGGAGCATTGTGATGACATGGGCCATGAAGCATTGTGAAGACAAGATTCATGGAGCATTGTGATGACACGGGCATGAAGCATGGTGATGACAACAGACCTGGAGCATTGTGATGACAAAGATATGGAGCATGGCGATGAAACGGACATGGAGCATTATAATGACAAGTGTTCTGGAGCCTTGTGATGACAAGAGCATGGAGCATTGTGATTACAGGGGCCATGGAGCTGTGTGATGACAAAGTCTTGGAGAACTGTGATGACAAGGGCCATGGAGCATTGTGATTACAGGGGTCATGTGGCATTGTGATGAGTGAGGTCATGGAGCATTAAGATGAAACGAGTCATGGAGCACGGTGATTACAGGGGCCATGGCGCATTGTGATGCCAAAGGCCATGGAGCATTGTGATGACAGGTGTCATGGAACATTGAGATGAAACGGGTCATGGACCATTACGATGACAGGGGTCATGGAGAATTGTGATGACTGTGGCCATGGGGAATTTGGATGAAAGGCGTACTGGAGCATTGTGAGGAAATGTTTCATGGAGCATTGTGATGACAAGGGCCATGGAGCATCGTGATGACAGGGTTCATGGGGCATTGTGCAGAAAGCGTTCATGGAGCACTGCGATTTAAAGCACTATGGATCATAGTGATGACAAGGGCCATGGAGCATTGTGAATACAAGGGACATGGAGCCTTGTGATGACAAGGGTCATGGATCATTGTAAAAACAGGAATCATTTGGCATTGTGATGACAGGGTCATGAAGCATTTTTATGTAAGTTGCCATGGAGAATTGTGATGAAAAGGATCATGTGAATTTGTAATGACAAGGGCCATGGAGCATTGTGATGAAACAAATCTTGGAGTATTTTGATGAAAGTTGTCATGGAGCATTGCGATGAAAAGCACCAAGGAACATTGTGATGACAAGGGCCATCGAGCATTGTGATGACAAGTGTCATGGAGTATTGTGATGACAGGTGTCATGGAGCATCTTGATGACAAATGCCATGGAGAATTGTGATGAGAGGTGGCATTGGGCATTGTGATGAAAGGGGTCATGGTGTACTGTGATTACAGGGGCCATGGAGCATTGTGATGACAAGTGACATGGAGAATAGTGATGACAGGCGTCATAGAGCATTGTGATGACAATTGCCATTTAGCATTTTGATGACAGGGGTCATCAAGATTGTGTTGACAGGGTCACGGAGCATTGTGATGACAAAGGCCATAGAGCATTGTGATGACAGGGGTCATGGAGCATTGTGATGACATGGGCCATGAAGCATTGTGAAGACAAGATTCATGGAGCATTGTGATGACACGGGCATGAAGCATGGTGATGGCAACAGACCTGGAGCATTGTGATGACAAGGGCATGGAGAATGGTGATGAAACGGACATGGAGCATTATAATGAAAAGAGTTCTGGAGCCTTGTGATGACAAGGGCATGGAGCATTGTGATTACAGGGACCATGGAGCAGTGTGATGACAAAGGCTTGGGGCACTGTGATGACAAGGGCCATGGAGCATTGTGATTACAGGGGTTATGGGGCATTGTGATGAGTGAGGTCATGGAGCATTAAGATGAAACGAGTAATGGAGCACTGTGATTACAGGGGCCATGGCGCATTGTGATGCCAAAGGCCATGGAGCATTGTGATGACAGGTGTCCTGGAGCATTGAGATGAAACGGGTCATGGACCATTACGATGACAGGGGTCATGGAGAATTGTGATGACTGTGGCCATGGGGAATTTGGATGAAAGGCGTACTGGAGCATTGTGAGGAAATGTTTCATGGAGCATTGTGATGACAAGGGCCATGGAGCATCGTGATGACAGGGGTCATGGGGCATTGTGCTGAAAGCGGTCATGGAGCATTGCGATGAAAAGCGCTATGGAGCACTGTGATGACAAGGGCCATGGATCATTGTGAATACAAGGGACATGGAGCCTTGTGATGACAAGGGTCATGGATCATTGTAAAAACAGGAATCATTTGGCATTGTGATGACAGGGTCATGAAGCATTTTTATGTAAGTTGCCATGGAGAATTGTGATGAAAAGGATCATGTGAATTTGTAATGACAAGGGCCATGGAGCATTGTGATGAAACAAATCTTGGAGTATTTTGATGAAAGTTGTCATGGAGCATTGCGATGAAAAGCACCAAGGAACATTGTGATGACAAGGGCCATCGAGCATTGTGATGACAAGTGTCATGGAGTATTGTGATGACAGGTGTCATGGAGCATCTTGATGACAAATGCCATGGAGAATTGTGATGAGAGGTGGCATTGGGCATTGTGATGAAAGGGGTCATGGTGTACTGTGATTACAGGGGCCATGGAGCATTGTGATGACAAGTGACATGGAGAATAGTGATGACAGGCGTCATAGAGCATTGTGATGACAAGTGCCATTTAGCATTTTGATGACAGGGGTCATCAAGATTGTGTTGACAGGGTCACGGAGCATTGTGATGACAAAGGCCATAGAGCATTGTGATGACAGGGGTCATGGAGCATTGTGATGACATGGGCCATGAAGCATTGTGAAGACAAGATTCATGGAGCATTGTGATGACACGGGCATGAAGCATGGTGATGACAACAGACCTGGCGCGTTGTGATGACAAGGATATGGAGCATGGCGATGAAACGGACATGGAGCATTATAATGACAAGTGTTCTGGAGCCTTGTGATGAAAAGAGCATGGAGCATTGTGATTACAGGGGCCATGGAGCTATGTGATGACAAAGGCTTGGAGAACTGTGATGACAAGGGCCATGGAGCATTGTGATTACAGGGGTCATGGGGCATTGTGATGAGTGAGGTCATGGAGCATTTATTTGAAACGGGTCATGGAGCACTGTGATTACAGGGGCCGTGGAACATTGCGATAACAAGTGACATGGAGAATAGTGATGACAGTTGTCATAGAGCATTGTGATGACAAGTGCTATTTAGCATTTTGATGACAGGGGTCATCAGTCATTGTGTTGACAGGGGTCATGGAGCATTGTGATTACAAGGGCAGGGAACCTTTTGGTGACGGGGGTCATGGAACATTTTGATGACAACTTTCATGGAACGTTGTGATGACAGGGGTCATGGAGCATTGTGTTGAAAGGGAACATGGAGCAGTGTGATTACAGGGTCCATGGAGCATTGTGAATACATAGGCCAGGGAACAATGTGATGACAGGGGTCATGTAGCGTTGTGATGACAGGGTCATGGAGCATTGTGATTACAGGGGTTATGGGGCACTGTGATGACGGGGGCATGGAGCATTGTGATGAAAATTGTCCTGGAGGATTGTGATGACAGCGGTCACAAAGAATTGGGATGAAAGGTATCATGCGGCATTGTGATGACAACGGTCATGGATCATTTTGATGACAGGGGTCATGGAACATTCTAATAACAAGGTTCATAAAGCATTTTGATGACAGGGGTCATGGAGCATTGTGTTGACACGGACATGGAGCATTGTAATGATATTATATCTGGAGCATTGTGATGAAAAGGGGATGGAGCATTTTGATGACAGTCTCCAAGGAGCATTGTGCTGACAATGGCATGGAGCATTGTGATGAAAGGGGTACTGGAGCACTGTGAGGAAAGGAGTCATGGATCATTGTGTTGACACGGTCAAGGAACATTGCGATGACAATTATTCTGGAGCATTGTGATGAAAGAGCATGGAGCATTGTGATGAAAGGTGACAAGGAGCATTGTGATGATATGGGCAGAGAACTTTGTGATGACATGGGTCATGGAGCATTGTGGTGAAAAGTGTCATGGAACATTGTACTGACAGGGATCATGGAGCTTTTTGGTAAGAGAGGCCTTGGAGATTTGTGATGGCAGGCGTCATGGGGCATTGTGATGACAGCGGTCTTGGAGCATTGTGATGAAAGGGGTCATGGAGCTCTATGATTAGAGGGGCCATGGAGCATTGTGAATACAAAGCCTATGGAGCATTGAGATGACAGGTTTCATGGAGCCTTTTGATGAAAGTGATCATGGATCATTGTGATGACAAGTGTCCTGGAACCTTGTGATGAAACGGTTCATGGAGCATTTTGATGACAGGGACCATGGCAAATTGTGATGACATCTGTCATGGGGCATTGTGATGACAGTGGTCCTCTAGAATTGTGATGAATGGTATCATGGAGCACTGTGATGACAGGGGCCATGGAACATTGTGATGACAAATGACGTGGAGAATTGTGATGACAAGTGTCATGGGGCATTTTGATGACATTGGCATGGAGCATTATGATGACAAGAGTTCTGGAGCATTTTGATGACAAGCACATGGAGCATTGTGATGACAGGGCCCATGGAACATTGTGATGAAAAGGACAGGGAACATTGTGATGACTGGGTTAATGGAGCATTGTGATGAAGGGGCCATGGAGCATTGAGATGACAGGCGTCATGAGGCATGGTGATGACAGTGGTCATGGAGCATTGTGATGAAAGTGATCATGGAGCAATATGATAACAGGGGCCATGGAGCATTGTGATGACAGGTGTATTGGAGCATTGTGATGAAAGTCGTCATGGATCATTGTGATGACATGTGCCCTGGAACACTGTGATGACACGGTTCATCGAGTATTGTGATGACAAGGGTCATAGCGAATTGTGATGACAGGTGTCATGGGGCATTGTGATGGCATTGATCATCTAGGAATTGTGATGAAAGGTATCATGGAGCACTGTGATGACTGGGGGCATGAAGCATTGTTATGAAAATTGTCCTGGATTATTGTGGTGACAGCAGTCATGGAGAATTGTGATGACAGGGATTATGCAGCATTGTGTTGACAAGGGTATGGACTATTGTGATGACAATGGTCGTGGAGCAATGTGATGAAAGTTTTCATGGAACATCGTGATGAAAAGTGCCTGGGAGCATTGTGACGATAAAGGCCATGGAGCATTGTGATGACAAGTGTCATGGAGCATTGTAATGAAAGGTTTCATTGTGCACTGTGATGACAAGGGGGATGGAGTATTGTGATGAAACTGGTCCTGGAGCATTGTGATAACAAACTCCATGGAGCATTGTGATGACAGGCATCATGGAGCATTGTGAAGAAAGGGGCCATGGGGAATTGTAATGACAATAGAGAAATGTGATAAAAATTGTCAGCGATCATAGTGATTAAAGTGGTCATTGAGAATTGTGATGAAAAGCGACATAGAGCATTGTGATGACAAAGGTCATGGAGAATTGTGATGAGCAGGGTCATGTAGGATTGTGATGCCACGGTCATGGAACATTGTGTTGAAAAGAATTCTGCAGCATTGTGAGGAAAAAGGCATGGAGCATTGTGATTATAGGGGACATGGAGCATTGTGATGACATGGGCAGGGAACACTGTGATGACAGGTGCTATGGAGCAATGTGATGACAAGTGTCATGGAGCATTGTGATGAGAGGTGCCTTGGAGAATTGTGATGACAGGCCTCATGGGGCATTGAGATGACAGTCGTCATGGAGCGTTATGATGAAAGGTGTTATGGAGCACTGTGATTACAGGGGCCAGGGAGCATTGTGAACACAAAGGCCATGGAGCATGGAGATGACAGTGGTCATGGAGCATTGTGATGAAAGTGGTCATGGATCATTGTGATGACAAGTGTCCTGGGACCCTGTGATGACATGGTTCATGGAGCATTGTGATGACAATGGTAATGGCGAATTGTGATGACAATGTCATGAGGCATTGTGATGGCAGTGGTCATCTAGAAATGTGGTTAAAGTTATTATGGAGCCCAGTAATGAGAGGGGCCATGGAGCATTGTGATGACAAGTGTCATGGAGCATGGTGATGAAACGGACATGGAGCATTATAATGACAAGAGTTCTGGAGCCTTGTGATGACAAGGGCATGGAGCATTGTGATTAGAGGGGTCATGGAGCAGTGTGATGACAAAGGCTTGGAGCACTGTGATGACAAGGTCCATGGAGCATTGTGATTACAGGGGTCATGGGGCATTGTGATGAGTGAGGTCATGGAGCATTAAGATGAAACGAGTCATGGAGCACTGTGATTACAGGGGCCATGGCGCATTGTGATGCCAAAGGCCATGGAGCATTATGATGACAGGTGTCATGGAACATTGAGATGAAACGGGTCATGGACCATTACGATGACAGGGGTCATGGAGAATTGTGATGACTGTGGCCATGGGGAATTTGGATGAAAGGCGTACTGGAGCATTGTGAGGAAATGTTTCATGGAGCATTGTGATGACAAGGGCCATGGAGCATCGTGATGACAGGGTTCATGGGGCATTGTGCAGAAAGCGTTCATGGAGCACTGCGATGAAAAGCACTATGGATCATTGTGATGACAAGGGACATGGAGCCTTGTGATGACAAGGGTCATGGATCATTGTAAAAACAGGAATCATTGGGCATTGTGACGACAGGGTCATGAAGCATTTTTATGTAAGTTGCCATGGAGAATTGTGATGAAAATGATCATGTGAATTTGTAATGACAAGGGCCATGGAGCATTGTGATGAAACAAATCTTGGAGTATTTTGATGAAAGTTGTCATGGAGCATTGCGATGAAAAGCACCAAGGAACATTGTGATGACAAGGGCCATCGAGCATTGTGATGACAAGTGTCATGGAGTATTGTGATGACAGGTGTCATGGAGCATCTTGATGACAAATGCCATGGAGAATTGTGATGAGAGGTGGCATTGGGCATTGTGATGAAAGGGGTCATGGTGTACTGTGATTACAGGGGACATGGAGCATTGTGATGACAAGTGACATGGACAATAGTGATGACAGGCGTCATAGAGCATTGTGATGACAAGTGCCATTTAGCATTTTGATGACAGGGGTCATCAAGCATTGTGTTGACAGGGTCACGGAGCATTGTGATGACAAAGGCCATAGAGCATTGTGATGACAGGGGTCATGGAGCATTGTGATGACATGGGCCATGAAGCATTGTGAAGACAAGATTCATGGAGCATTGTGATGACACGGGCATGAAGCATGGTGATGACAACAGACCTGGAGCATTGTGATGACAAAGATATGGAGCATGGCGATGAAACGGACATGGAGCATTATAATGACAAGTGTTCTGGAGCCTTGTGATGACAAGAGCATGGAGCATTGTGATTACAGGGGCCATGGAGCTGTGTGATGACAAAGTCTTGGAGAACTGTGATGACAAGGGCCATGGAGCATTGTGATTACAGGGGTCATGTGGCATTGTGATGAGTGAGGTCATGGAGCATTAAGATGAAACGAGTCATGGAGCACGGTGATTACAGGGGCCATGGCGCATTGTGATGCCAAAGGCCATGGAGCATTGTGATGACAGGTGTCATGGAACATTGAGATGAAACGGGTCATGGACCATTACGATGACAGCGGTCATGGAGAATTGTGATGACTGTGGCCATGGGGAATTTGGATGAAAGGCGTACTGGAGCATTGTGAGGAAATGTTTCATGGAGCATTGTGATGACAAGGGCCATGGAGCATCGTGATGACAGGGTTCATGGGGCATTGTGCAGAAAGCGTTCATGGAGCACTGCGATTTAAAGCACTATGGATCATTGTGATGACAAGGGCCATGGAGCATTGTGAATACAAGGGACATGGAGCCTTGTGATGACAAGGGTCATGGATCATTGTAAAAACAGGAATCATTTGGCATTGTGATTACAGGGTCATGAAGCATTTTTATGTAAGTTGCCATGGAGAATTGTGATGAAAAGGATCATGTGAATTTGTAATGACAAGGGCCATGGAGCATTGTGATGAAACAAATCTTGGAGTATTTTGATGAAAGTTGTCATGGAGCATTGCGATGAAAAGCACCAAGGAACATTGTGATGACAAGGGCCATCGAGCATTGTGATGACAAGTGTCATGGAGTATTGTGATGACAGGTGTCATGGAGCATCTTGATGACAAATGCCATGGAGAATTGTGATGAGAGGTGGCATTGGGCATTGTGATGAAAGGGGTCATGGTGTACTGTGATTACAGGGGTCATGGAGCATTGTGATGACAAGTGACATGGAGAATAGTGATGACAGGCGTCATAGAGCATTGTGATGACAATTGCCATTTAGCATTTTGATGACAGGGGTCATCAAGATTGTGTTGACAGGGTCACGGAGCATTGTGATGACAAAGGCCATAGAGCATTGTGATGACAGGGGTCATGGAGCATTGTGATGACATGGGCCATGAAGCATTGTGAAGACAAGATTCATGGAGCATTGTGATGACACGGGCATGAAGCATGGTGATGGCAACAGACCTGGAGCATTGTGATGACAAGGGCATGGAGAATGGTGATGAAACGGACATGGAGCATTATAATGAAAAGAGTTCTGGAGCCTTGTGATGACAAGGGCATGGAGCATTGTGATTACAGGGACCATGGAGCAGTGTGATGACAAAGGCTTGGGGCACTGTGATGACAAGGGCCATGGAGCATTGTGATTACAGGGGTCATGGGGCATTGTGATGAGTGAGGTCATGGAGCATTAAGATGAAACGAGTAATGGAGCACTGTGATTACAGGGGCCATGGCGCATTGTGATGCCAAAGGCCATGGAGCATTGTGATGACAGGTGTCCTGGAGCATTGAGATGAAACTGGTCATGGACCATTACGATGACAGGGGTCATGGAGAATTGTGATGACTGTGGCCATGGGGAATTTGGATGAAAGGCGTACTGGAGCATTGTGAGGAAATGTTTCATGGAGCATTGTGATGACAAGGGCCATGGAGCATATTGATGACAGGGGTCATGGGGCATTGTGCTGAAAGCGGTCATGGAGCATTGCGATGAAAAGCGCTATGGAGCACTGTGATGACAAGGGCCATGGATCATTGTGAATACAAGGGACATGGAGCCTTGTGATGACAAGGGTCATGGATCATTGTAAAAACAGGAATCATTTGGCATTGTGATGACAGGGTCATGAAGCATTTTTATGTAAGTTGCCATGGAGAATTGTGATGAAAAGGATCATGTGAATTTGTAATGACAAGGGCCATGGAGCATTGTGATGAAACAAATCTTGGAGTATTTTGATGAATGTTGTCATGGAGCATTGCGATGAAAAGCACCAAGGAACATTGTGATGACAAGGGCCATCGAGCATTGTGATGACAAGTGTCATGGAGTATTGTGATGACAGGTGTCATGGAGCATCTTGATGAAAATGCCATGGAGAATTGTGATGAGAGGTGGCATTGGGCATTGTGATGAAAGGGGTCATGGTGTACTGTGATTACAGGGGCCATGGAGCATTGTGATGACAAGTGACATGGAGAATAGTGATGACAGGCGTCATAGAGCATTGTGATGACAAGTGCCATTTAGCATTTTGATGACAGGGGTCATCAAGCATTGTGTTGACAGGGTCACGGAGCATTGTGATGACAAAGGCCATAGAGCATTGTGATGACAGGGGTCATGGAGCATTGTGATGACATGGGCCATGAAGCATTGTGAAGACAAGATTCATGGAGCATTGTGATGACACGGGCATGAAGCATGGTGATGGCAAGAGACCTGGAGCATTGTGATGACAAGAGCATGGAGCATGGTGATGAAACGGTCATGGAGCATTATAATGAAAAGAGTTCTGGAGCCTTGTGATGACAAGGGCATGGAGCATTGTGATTACAGGGACCATGGAGCAGTGTGATGACAAAGGCTTGGGGCACTGTGATGACAAGGGCCATGGAGCATTGTGATTACAGGGGTCATGGGTCATTGTGATGAGTGAGGTCATGGAGCATTAAGATGAAAGGAGTCATGGAGCACTGTGATTACAGGGGCCATGGTGCATTGTGATGCCAAAGGCCATGGAGCATTGTGATGACAGGTGTCCTGGAGCATTGAGATGAAACGGGTCATGGACCATTACGATGACAGGGGTCATGGAGAATTGTGATGACTGTGGCCATGGGGACTTTGGATGAAAGGCGTACTGGAGCATTGTGAGAAAATGTTTCATGGAGCATTGTGATGACAAGGGCCATGGAGCATCGTGATGACAGGGGTCATGGGGCATTGTGCTGAAAGCGGTCATGGAGCATTGCGATGAAAAGCGCTATGGAGCACTGTGATGACAAGGGTCATGGATCATTGTGAATACAAGGGACATGGAGCCTTGTGATGAAAAGGGTCATGGATCATTGTAAAAACAGGTATCATTGGACATTGTGATGACAGGGGCATGGAACATTTTTATGTAAGTTGCCATGGAGAATTGTGATGAAAGGGATCATGTGAATTTGTAATGACAAGGGCCATGGAGCATTGTGATGAAACAAATCTTGGAGTATTTTGATGAAAGCTGTCATGGAGCATTGCGATGAAAAGCACCAAGGAACATTGTGATGACAAGGACCATCGAGCATTGTGATGAGAAGTGTCATGGAGCATTGTGGTGAAAAGTGTCATGGAACATTGTACTGACAGGGATCATGGAGCTTTTTGGTAAGAGAGGCCTTGGAGATTTGTGATGGCAGGCATCATGTGGCATTGTGATGACAGCGGTCTTGGAGCATTGTGATGAAAGGGGTCATGGAGCTCTATGATTAGAGGGGCCATGGAGCATTGTGAATACAAAGCCTATGGAGCATTGAGATGACAGGTTTCATGGAGCCTTTTGATGAAAGTGATCATGGATCATTGTGATGACAAGTGTCCTGGAACCTTGTGATGAAACGGTTCATGGAGCATTTTGATGACAGGGACCATGGCAAATTGTGATGACATCTGTCATGGGGCATTGTGATGACAGTGGTCCTCTAGAATTGTGATGAATGGTATCATGGAGCACTGTGATGACAGGGGCCATGGAACATTGTGATGACAAATGACGTGGAGGATTGTGATGACAAGTGTCATGGGGCATTTTGATGACATTGGCATGGAGCATTATGATGACAAGAGTTCTGGAGCATTTTGATGACAAGCACATGGAGCATTGTGATGAGAGGCCCCATGGAACATTGTGATGAAAAGGACAGGGAACATTGTGATGACTGGGTTAATGGAGCATTGTGATGAAGGGGCCATGGAGCATTGAGATGACAGGCGTCATGAGGCATGGTGATGACAGTGGTCATGGAGCATTGTGATGAAAGTGATCATGGAGCAATATGATAACAGGGGCCATGGAGCATTGTGATGACAGGTGTATTGGAGCATTGTGATGAAAGTCGTCGTGGATCATTGTGATGACATGTGCCCTGGAACACTGTGATGACACGGTTCAGAGAGTATTGTGATGACAAGGGTCATAGCGAATTGTGATGACAGGTGTCATGGGGCATTGTGATGATATTGATCATCTAGGAATTGTGATGAGAGGTATCATGGAGCACTGTGATGACTGGGGGCATGAAGCATTGTTATGAAAATTGTCCTGGATTATTGTGGTGACAGCAGTCATGGAGAAATGTGATGACAGGGATTATGCAGCATTGTGTTGAAAAGGGTATGGACTATTGTGATGACAATGGTCGTGGAGCAATGTGATGAAAGTTTTCATGGAACATCGTGATGAAAAGTGCCTGGGAGCATTGCGACGATAAAGGCCATGGAGCATTGTGATGACAAGTGTCATGGAGCATTGTAATGAAAGGTTTCATTGTGCACTGTGATGACAAGGGGGATGGATTATTGTGATGAAACTGGTCCTGGAGCATTGTGATAACAAACTCCATGGAGCATTGTGATGACAGGCATCATGGAGCATTGTGAAGAAAGGGGCCATGGGGAATTGTAATGACAATAGAGAAATGTGATAAAAATTGTCAGCGATCATAGTGATTAAAGTGGTCATTGAGAATTGTGATGAAAAGCGACATAGAGCATTGTGATGACAAAGGTCATGGAGAATTGTGATGAGCAGGGTCATGTAGGATTGTGATGCCACGGTCATGGAACATTGTGTTGAAAAGAATTCTGGAGCATTGTGAGGAAAAATTCATGGAGCATTGTGATTATAGGGGACATGGAGCATTGTGATGACATGGGCAGGGAACACTGTGATGACAGGTGCTATGGAGCAATGTGATGACAAGTGTCATGGAGCATTGTGATGAGAGGTGCCTTGGAGAATTGTGATGACAGGCCTCATGGGGCATTGAGATGACAGTCGTCATGGAGCGTTATGATGAAAGGTGTTATGGAGCACTGTGATTACAAGGGCCAGGGAGCATTGTGAACACAAAGGCCATGGAGCATTGAGATGACAGTGGTCATGGAGCATTGTGATGAAAGTGGTCATGGATCATTGTGATGACAAGTGTCCTGGGACCCTGTGATGACATGGTTCATGGAGCATTGTGATGACAATGGTAATGGCGAATTGTGATGACAATGTCATGAGGCATTGTGATGGCAGTGGTCATCTAGAAATGTGGTTAAAGTTATTATGGAGCCCAGTAATGAGAGGAGCCATGGAGCATTGTGATGACAAGTGTCATGGAGCATGGTGATGAAACGGACATGGAGCATTATAATGACAAGAGTTCTGGAGCCTTGTGATTACAGGGGTCATGGAGCAGTGTGATGACAAAGGCTTGGAGCACTGTGATGACAAGGTCCATGGAGCATTGTGAATACAGGGGTCATGGGGCATTGTGATGAGTGAGGTCATGTAGCATTAAGATGAAAGGAGTCATGCAGCACTGTGATTACAGGGGCCATGGCGCATTGTGATGCCAAAGGCCATGGAGCATTGTGATGACAGGTGTCATGGAACATTGAGATGAAACGGGTCATGGACCATTACGATGACAGGGGTCATGGAGAATTGTGATGACTGTGGCCATGGGGAATTTGGATGAAAGGCGTACTGGAGCATTGTGAGGAAATGTTTCATGGAGCATTGTGATGACAAGGGCCATGGAGCATCGTGATGACAGGGTTCATGGGGCATTGTGCAGAAAGCGTTCATGGAGCATTGCGATGAAAAGCACTATGGATCATTGTGATGACAAGGACCATGGAGCATTGTGAATACAAGGGACATGGAGCCTTGTGATGACAAGGGTCATGGATCATTGTAAAAAGAGGAATCATTGGGCATTGTGATGACAGGGTCATGAAGCATTTTTATGTAAGTTGCCATGGAGAATGGTGATGAAAAGGATCATGTGAATTTGTAATGACAAGGGCCATGGAGCATTGTGATGAAACAAATCTTGGAGTATTTTTATGAAAGTTGTCATGGAGCATTGCGATGAAAAGCACCAAGGAACATTGTGATGACAAGGGCCATCGAGCATTGTGATGACAAGTGTCATGGAGTATTGTGATGACAGGTGTCTTGGAGCATCTTGATGACAAATGCCATGGAAAATTGTGATGAGAGGTGGCATTGGGCATTGTGATGAAAGGGGTCATTGTGTACTGTGATTAGAGGGGCCATGGAGCATTGTGATGACAAGTGACATGGAGAATAGTGATGACAGGCGTCATAGAGCATTGTGATTACAAGTGCCATTTGGCATTTTGATGACAGGGGTCATCAAGCATTGTGTTGACAGGGACACGGAGCATTGTGATGACAAAGGCCATAGAGCATTGTGATGACATGGGCCATTAAGCATTGTGAAGACAAGATTCATGGAGCATTGTGATGACACGGGCATGAAGCATGGTGATGGCAACAGACCTGGAGCATTGTGATGAAAAGGGCATGGAGCATGGTGATGAAACGGTCATGGAGCATTATAATGACAAGAGTTCTGGAGCCTTGTGATGACAAGGGCATGGAGCATTGTGATTACAGGGACCATGGAGCAGTGTGATGACAAAGGCTTGGGGCACTGTGATGACAAGGGCCATGGAGCATTGTGATTACAGGGGTCATGGGGCATTGTGATGAGTGAGGTCATGGAGCATTAAGATGAAACGAGTCATGGAGCACTGTGATTACAGGGGCCATGGCGCATTGTGATGCCAAAGGCCATGGAGCATTGTGATGACAGGTGTCCTGGAGCATTGAGATGAAACGGGTCATGGACCATTACGATGACAGGGTTCATGGAGAATTGTGATGACTGTGGCCATGGGGAATTTGGATGAAAGGCATACTGGAGCATTGTGAGGAATATGTTTCATGGAGCATTGTGATGACAAGGGCCATGGAGCATCGTGATGACAGGGTCATGGGGTATTGTGCTGAAAGCGGTCATGGAGCATTGTGATGAAAAGCGCTATGGAGCACTGTGATGAGAAGGGCCATGGATCATTGTGAATACAAGGGACATGGAGCCTTGTGAGGACAAGGGTCATGGATCATTGTAAAAACAGGTATCATTGGACATTGTGATGACAGGGGCATGGAACATTTTTATGTAAGTTGCCATGGAGAATTGTGATGAAAGGGATCATGTGAATTTGTAATGACAAGGGCCATGGAGCATTGTGATGAAACAAATCTTGGAGTATTTTGATGAAAGTTGTCATGGAGCATTGCGATGAAAAGCACCAAGGAATATTGTGATGACAAGGGCCATCGAGCATTGTGATGACAAGTGTCATGGAGTATTGTGATGACAGGTGTCATGGAGCATCTTGATGACAAATGCCATGGAGAATTGTGATGAGAGGTGGCATTGGGCATTGTGATGAAAGGGGTCATGGTGTACTGTGATTACAGGGGCCATGGAGCATTGTGATGACAAGTGACATGGAGAATAGTGATGACAGGCGTCATAGAGCATTGTGATGACAAGTGCCATTTAGCATTTTGATGACAGGTGTCATCAAGCATTGTGTTGACAGGGTCACGGAGCATTGTGATGACAAAGGCCATAGAGCATTGTGATGACAGTGGTCATGGAGCATTGTGATGAAATGGGCCATGAAGCATTGTGAAGACAAGATTCATGGAGCATTGTGATGACACGGGCATGAAGCATGGTGATGACAACAGACCTGGAGCATTGTGATGACAAGGATATGGAGCATGGCGATGAAACGGACATGGAGCATTATAATGACAAGTGTTCTTGAGCCTTGTGATGACAAGAGCATGGAGCATTGTGATTACAGTGGCCATAGAGCTGTGTGATGTCAAAGGCTTGGAGAACTGTGATGACTAGGGCCATGGAGCATTGTGATTACAGGGGTCATGGGGCATTGTGATGAGTGAGGTCATGGAGCATTTATGTGAAACGGGTCATGGAGCACTGTGATTACAGAGGCCGTGGAACATTGCGATAACAAGTGACATGGAGAATAGTGATGACAGGTGTCATAGAGCATTATGATGACAAGTGCTATTTAGCATTTTAATGACAGGGGTCATCAGTGATTGTGTTGACAGGGGTCACGGAGCATTGTGATTACAAGTGCAGGGAACCTTGTGGTGACCGGGGTCATGGAACATTTTGATGACAACTTTCATGGAACGTTGTGATGACAGGGGTCATGGAGCATTGTTTTGAAAGGGAACATGGAGCAGTGTGATTACAGGGTCCATGGAGCATTGTGAATACATAGGCCAGGGAACAATGTGATGACAGGGGTCATGTAGCGTTGTGATGACAGTGTCATGGAGCATTGTGATTACAGGGGTTATGGGGCACTGTGATGACGGGGGCATGGAGCATTGTGATGAAAATTGTCCTGGAGCATTGTGATGACAGCGGTCACAAAGAATTGGGATGAAAGGTATCATGCAGCATTGTGATGACAACGGTCTTGGAACATTTTGATGACAGGGGTCATGGAACATTCTAATAACAAGGTTCATAAAGCATTTTGATGACAAGGGTCATGGAGCATTGTGTTGACACGGGCATGGAGCATTGTAATGATATTATATCTGGAGCATTGTGATGAAAAGGGGATGGAGCATTTTGATGACAGTCTCCAAGGAGCATTGTGCTGACAATGGCATGGAGCATTGTGATGAAAGGGGTACTGGAGCACTGTGAGGAAAGGAGTCATGGATCATTGTGTTGACACGGTCAAGGAACATTGCGATGACAAGCATTCTGGAGCATTGTGATGAAAGAGCATGGAGCATTGTGATGAAAGGTGACAAGGAGCATTGTGATGATATGGGCAGAGAACTTTGTGATGACATGGGTCATGGAGCATTGTGGTGAAAAGTGTCATGGAACATTGTACTGACAGGGATCATGGAGCTTTTTGGTAAGAGAGGCCTTGGAGATTTGTGATGGCGGGCGTCATGGGGCATTGTGATGACAGCGGTCTTGGAGCATTGTGATGAAAGGGGTCATGGAGCCCTATGATTAGAGGGGCCATGGAGCATTGTGAATACAAAGCCTATGGAGCATTGAGATGACAGGTTTCATGGAGACTTTTGATGAAAGTGATCATGGATCATTGTGATGACAAGTGTCCTGGAACCTTGTGATGAAACGGTTCATGGAGCATTTTGATGACAGGGACCATGGCAAATTGTGATGACATCTGTCATGGGGCATTGTGATGACAGTGGTCCTCTAGAATTGTGATGAATGGTATCATGGAGCACTGTGATGACAGGGGCCATGGAACATTGTGATGACAAATGACGTGGAGGATTGTGATGACAAGTGTCATGGGGCATTTTGATGACATTGGCATGGAGCATTATGATGACAAGAGTTCTGGAGCATTTTGATGACAAGCACATGGAGAATTGTGATGAGAGGCCCCATGGAACATTGTTATGAAAAGGACAGGGAACATTGTGATGACTGGGTTAATGGAGCATTGTGATGAAGGGGCCATGGAGCATTGAGATGACAGGCGTCATGAGGCATGGTGATGACAGTGGTCATGGAGCATTGTGATGAAAGTGATCATGGAGCAATATGATAACATGGGCCATGGAGCATTGTGATGACAGGTGTATTGGAGCATTGTGATGAAAGTCGTCATGGATCATTGTGATGACATGTGCCCTGGAACACTGTGATGACACGGTTCATCGAGTATTGTGATGACAAGGGTCATAGCGAATTGTGATGACAGGTGTCATGGGGCATTGTGATGACATTGATCATCTAGGAATTGTGATGAAAGGTATCATGGAGCACTGTGATGACTGGGGGCATGAAGCATTGTTATGAAAATTGTCCTGGATTATTGTGGTGACAGCTGTCATGGAGAATTGTGATGACAGGGTTTATGCAGCATTGTGTTGACAAGGGTATGGACTATTGTGATGACAATGGTCGTGGAGCAATGTGATGAAAGTTTTTATGGAACATCGTGATGAAAAGTGCCTGGGAGCATTGTGACGATAAAGGCCATGGAGCATTGTGATGACAAGTGTCATGGAGCATTGTAATGAAAGGTTTCATTGTGCACTGTGATGACAAGGGGGATGGAGTATTGTGATGAAACTGGTCCTGGAGCATTGTGATAACAAACTCCATGGAGCATTGTGATGACAGGCATCATGGAGAATTGTGGAGAAAGGGGCCATGGGGAATTGTAATGACAATAGAGAAATGTGATAAAAATTGTCAGCGTTAATAGTGATTAAAGTGGTCATTGAGAATTGTGATGAAAAGCGACATAGAGCATTGTGATGACAAAGGTCATGGAGAATTGTGATGAGCAGGGTCATGTAGGATTGTGATGCCACGGTCATGGAACATTGTGTTGAAAAGAATTCTGCAGCATTGTGAGGAAAAAGGCATGGAGCATTGTGATTATAGGGGACATGGAGCATTGTGATGACATGGGCAGGGAACACTGTGATGACAGGTGCTATGGAGCAATGTGATGACAAGTGTCATGGAGCATTGTGATGAGAGGTGCCTTGGAGAATTGTGATGACAGGCCTCATGGGGCATTGAGATGACAGTCGTCATGGAGCGTTATGATGAAAGGTGTTATGGAGCACTGTGATTACAGGGGCCAGGGAGCATTGTGAACACAAAGGCCATGGAGCATGGAGATGACAGTGGTCATGGAGCATTGTGATGAAAGTGGTCATGGATCATTGTGATGACAAGTGTCCTGGGACCCTGTGATGACATGGTTCATGGAGCATTGTGATGACAATGGTCATGGCGAATTGTGATGACAATGTCATGAGGCATTGTGATGGCAGTGGTCATCTAGAAATGTGGTTAAAGTTATTATGGAGCCCAGTAATGAGAGGGGCCATGGAGCATTGTGATGACAAGTGTCATGGAGCATGGTGATGAAACGGACATGGAGCATTATAATGACAAGTGTTCTGGAGCCTTGTGATGACAAGGGCATGGAGCATTGTGATTACAGGGGTCATGGGGCATTGTGATGAGTGAGGTCATGGAGCATTAAGATGAAACGAGTCATGGAGCACTGTGATTACAGGGGCCATGGCGCATTGTGATGCCAAAGGCCATGGAGCATTGTGATGACAGGTGTCATGGAACATTGAGATGAAACGTGTCATGGACCATTCTTGGATCATGAACCGTTTCATCACAAGGTGCCAGGACACTTGTAATCACAATGATCCATGATCACTTTCATCAAAATGCTCCATGAAACCTGTCATCTCAATGCTCCATAGGCTTTCTATTCACAATGCTCCATGGCCCCTCTAATCATAGAGCTCCATGACCCCTTTCATCACAATGCTCCAAGACCGCTGTCATCACAATGCCCCATGACGCTTGCCATCACAAATCTCCAAGGCCTCTCTTACCAAAAAGCTCCATGACCCCTGTCATCACATTGATCCATGACTCCTTTCCTCACAGTGCTCCAGTACCCTTTTCATCACAATGCTCCATGCCATTGTCAGCACAATGCTCCTTGGAGACTGTCATCAAAATGCTCCATCCCGTTTTCATCACAATGCTCCAGATATAATATCCTTACAATGCTCCATGCCCGTGTCAACACAATGCTCCATGACCCCTGTCATCAAAATGCTTTATGAACCTTGTTATTAGAATGTTCCATGACCCCTGTCATCAAAATGATCCATGACCGTTGTCATCACAATGCTGCATGATACCTTTCATCCCAATTCTTTGTGACCACTGTCATCACAGTGCTCCAGGACAATTTTCATCACAATGCTCCATGCCCCCGTCATCACAGTGCCCCATAACCCCTGTAATCACAATGCTCCATGACCCTGTCATCACAATGCTACATGACACCTGTCATCACATTGTTCCCAGGCCTATGTATTCACAATGCTCCATGGACCCTGTAATCACACTGCTCCATGTTCCCTTTCAGCACAATGCTCCATGACCCCTGTCATCACAACGTTCCATGAAAGTTGTCATCAAAATGTTCCATGACCCCGGTCACCACAAGGTTCCCTGCCCTTGTAATCACAATGCTCCTTGACCCCTGTCAACACAATGACTGATGAACCCTGTCATCAAAATGCTAAATAGCACTTGTCATCACAATGCTCTATGACACCTGTCATCACTATTCTCCATGTCACTTGTTATCACAATGTTCCATGGCCCTTGTAGTCACAGTGCTCCATGACCCGTTTCACATAAATGCTCCATGACCTCACTCATCACAATGCCCAATGACCCCTGTAATCGCAATGCTCCATGGCCCTTGTCATCACAGTGCCCCAAGCCTTTGTCATCACACTGCTCCATGGTCCCTGTAATCACAATGCTCCATGCCCTTGTCATCACAAGGCTCCAGGAGTCTTGTCATTATAATGCTCCATGTCTGTTTCATCACCATGCTCCATGCCCTTGTCATCACAATGCTCCAGGTCTGTTGCCATCACCATGCTTCATGCCCGTGTCATCACAATGCTCCATGAATCTTGTCTTCACAATGCTCCATGAATCTTTTCTTCAAAATGCTTCATGGCCCATGTCATCACAATGCTACATGACCCCTGTCATCACAATGCTCTATTGTCTTTGTCATCACAATGCTCCGTGACCCTGTCAACACAATGCTTGATGACCCCTCTCATCAAAATGCTAAATGGCACTTGTCATCACAATGCTCTATGATGCCTTTCATCACTATTCTCCATGTCATTTGTCATCACAATGCTCCATGGCGCCTGTAATCACAGTACACCATGACCCCTTTCATCACAATGCCCAATGCCACCTCTCATCACAATTCTCCATGGCATTTGTCATCAAGATGCTCCATGACACCTGTCATCACAATACTCCATGACACTTGTCATCACAATGCTCGATGGCCCTTGTCATCACAATGTTCCTTGGGGCTTTTCATCGCAATGCTCCATGACAACTTTCATCAAAATACTCCAAGATTTGTTTCATCACAATGCTCCATGGCCCTTGTCATTACAAATTCACATGATCCTTTTCATCACAATTCTCCATGGCAACTTACATAAAAATGCTTCATGACCCTATCATCACAATGCCCAATGATTCCTGTTTTTACAATGATCCATGACCCTTGTCATCACAAGGCTCCATGTCCCTTGTATTCACAATGCTCCATGGCCCTTGTCATCACAATGATCCATAGTGCTTTTCATCGCAATGCTCCATGAACGCTTTCTGCACAATGGCCCATGAACCCTGTCATCACGATGCTCCATGGCCCTTGTCATCACAATGCTCCATGAAACATTTCCTCACAATGCTCCAGTACGCCTTTCATCCAAATTCCCCATGGCCACAGTCATCACAATTCTCCATGACCCCAGTCATCGTAATGGTCCATGACCCGTTTCATCTCAATGTTCCATGACACCTGTCATCACAATGCTCCATGGCCTTTGGCATCACAATGCGACATGGCCCCTGTAATCACAGTGCTCCATGACTCGTTTCCTCTTAATGCTCCATGACCTCACTCATCACAATGCCCCATGACCCCTGTAATCACAATGCTCCGTGGCCCTTGTCATCACAGTGCCCCAAGCCTTTGTCGTCACACTGCTCTATGGTCCCTGTAATCACAATGCTCCATGCCCTTGTCATCACAAGGCTCCCGAACTCTTGTCATTATAATGCTCCATGTCCATTTCATCACCATGCTCCATGCCCTTGTCATCACAATGCTCCAGGTCTGTTGCCATCACCATGCTTCATGCCCGTGTCATCACAATGCTCCATGAATCTTGTCTTCACAATGCTTCGTGGCCCATGTCATCACAATGCTCCATGACCACTCTCATCACAATGCTCTATGGCCTCTGTCATCACAATGCTCCGTGACCCTGTCAACACAATGCTTGATGACCCCTGTCATCAAAATGCTAAATGGCACTTGTCATCACAGTGCTCTATGACGCCTGTCATCACTATCCTCCATGTCACTTGTCATCACAATGCTCCATGGCCCCTGTAATCACAGTACACCATGACCCCTTTCATCACAATGCCCAATGCCACCTCTCATCACAATTCCCCATGGCATTTGTCATCAAGATGATCCATGACACCTGTCATCACAATACTCCATGACACTTGTCATCACAATGCTGGATGGCCCTTGTCATCACAATTTTCCTTGGTGCTTTTCATCGCAATGCTCCATGACAACTTTCATCAAAATACTCCAAGATTTGTTTCATCACAATGCTCCATGGCCCTTGTCATTACAAATTCACATGATCCTTTTCATCACAATTCTCCATGGCAACTTACATAAAAATGCTTCATGACCCTGTCATCACAATGCCCAATGATTCCTGTTTTTACAATGATCCATGACCCTTGTCATCACAAGGCTCCATGTCCCTTGTATGCACAATGCTCCATGGCCCTTGTCATCACAATGACCCATAGTGCTTTTCATCGCAATGCTCCATGAACGCTTTCTGCACAATGCCCCATGAACCCTGTCATCACGATGCTCCATGGCCCTTGTCATCACAATGCTCCATGAAACATTTCCTCACAATGCTCCAGTACGCCTTTCATCCAAATTCCCCATGGCCACAGTCATCACAATTCTCCATGACCCCTGTCATCGTAATGGTCCATGACCCGTTTCATCTCAATGATCCATGTCACCTGTCATCACAATGCTCCATGGCCTTTGGCATCCCAATGCGCCATGGCCCCTGTAATCACAGTGCTCCATGATTCGTTTCATCTTAATGCTCCATGACCTCACTCATCACAATGCCCCATGACCCCTCTAATCACAATGCTCCATGGACCTTGTCATCACAGTGTTCCAAGCCTTTGTCATCACACTGCTCCATGATCCCTGTAATCACAATGCTCCATGTCCTTGTCATCACAAGGCTCCAGAACTCTTGTCATTATAATGCTCCATGTCCGTTTCATCACCATGCTCCATGACACTTGTCATCACAATGCTCCATGGCCCCTCTCATTACTGTGCTCCATAATAACTTTAATCACATTTCTAGATGACCACTGCCATCACAATGCCTCATGACATTGTCATCACAATTCGCCATGACCACTGTCATCACAATGCTCCATGAACCATGTCATCACAATGATCCATGACTCCTTTCCTCACAGTGCTCCAGTACCGTTTTCTTCACAGTGCTCCATGCCATTGTCAGCACAATGCTCCTTGGACCCTGTCATCAAAGTGCTCCATCCCCTTTTCATCACAATGCTCCAGGTATCCTATCACTACAATGCTCCATGCCCGTGTCAACACAATGCTCCATGACCCCAGTCATCAAAATGCTTTATGAACCTTGTTATCAGAATGTTCCATGACCCCTGTCATCAATATGATCCATGACCGTTGTCATCACAATGCTGCATGATAACTTTCATCCCAATTCTCTGTGACCGCTGTCATCACAATGCTCCAGGACAATTTCATCACAATGCTCCATTCCCCCTGACATCACAGTGCCCCATAACCCCTGTATTCACAATGCTCCATGAACCCAGTCATCACAATGCTCCATGCCTTTTTCCTCACAATGCTCCAGAATTCTTGTCATCACAATGTTCCATGACCGTGGCATCACAATGCTCCATGGCCCTTGTCATCACAATGTTCCAGAATTCTTGTCATCACAATGTTCCATGACCGTGTCATCACAATGTTACATGACCCTGTTCATCACACTTCTTCCTGACCTTTGTCCTCACAATGCTCTATATCGCTTTTCCTCACAATTCTCAATGACCACTTTAATCACTATGCTCGCTGACCATTTTCATCACATTTCTCTATTGTCATTACAATTCCCCATGGCCCCTTTTGTCACAATGCTCCATGATGCCTGTCATCACAATGCTCCATGACACTTGTCATCACAATGTTCCATGGCTTTTGTTATCACAATGCTCCAGGACCAGTTTCATCACAATACTCCATCCCCCTTGTCATCACAGTGCACAATGAAACCTTTCATTACAATACTCCATGACACTTGTCATCACAATGCTCCATGGCCTTTATCGTCACAATGCTCCCAGGCACTTTTCATCACGATGTTCCATGAAAACTTTCATCACATTGCTCCACGACCATTGTCATCACAATAGTCCATACCCTTGTCAACACAATGCTGCATAATCCCTTTCATCACTATTCTCCATGACTGCTGTCATCACAATAATCCAGGACAACTTTCATAACAATGCTTCATGCCCCCAGTCATCACAGTGCTCCATGATACCTTTCATCACAATTCCTAGATGATCAATGTCATCACAATGCCCCATGACACCTGTCATCACAATTCGCTATGACCCTTGTCATCACAATACTCGATGAACCGTGTCATCACAGTGTTCCAGGGAACATGTCATCACAATGATCCATGACGACTTTCATCACAATGCTCCAATACACCTCTCATCACAATGCTCCATGGCCCCTGTTATCATTTTGCTCCATGATCACTTTCATCACAATGCTCCATGACCACTGTCATCACCATTCCCCATGACGCCTGTCATCTCAAAGCTCCATGGCCCCTTTCATCACAATGCTTCATGAACCCAGTAAACACAATGTTCCCTGCCCTTTTCATCACAATGTTCCATGGGCCCTGTCATCACAATGCTCCATGTCCTTGTCATCACAAGGCTCCAGAACTCTTGTCATTATAATGCTCCATGTCCGTTTCATCACCATGCTCCATGACACTTGTCATCACAATGCTCCATGGCCCCTCTCATTACTGTGCTCCATAATAACTTTAATCACATTTCTAGATGACCACTGCCATCACAATGCCTCATGACATTGTCATCACAATTCGCCATGACCACTGTCATCACAATGCTCCATGAACCATGTCATCACAATGATCCATGACTCCTTTCCTCACAGTGCTCCAGTACCGTTTTCTTCACAGTGCTCCATGCCATTGTCAGCACAATGCTCCTTGGACCCTGTCATCAAAGTGCTCCATCCCCTTTTCATCACAATGCTCCAGGTATCCTATCACTACAATGCTCCATGCCCGTGTCAACACAATGCTCCATGACCCCAGTCATCAAAATGCTTTATGAACCTTGTTATCAGAATGTTCCATGACCCCTGTCATCAATATGATCCATGACCGTTGTCATCACAATGCTGCATGATAACTTTCATCCCAATTCTCTGTGACCGCTGTCATCACAATGCTCCAGGACAATTTCATCACAATGCTCCATTCCCCCTGACATCACAGTGCCCCATAACCCCTGTATTCACAATGCTCCATGAACCCAGTCATCACAATGCTCCATGCCTTTTTCCTCACAATGCTCCAGAATTCTTGTCATCACAATGTTCCATGACCGTGGCATCACAATGCTCCATGGCCCTTGTCATCACAATGTTCCAGAATTCTTGTCATCACAATGTTCCATGACCGTGTCATCACAATGTTACATGACCCTGTTCATCACACTTCTTCCTGACCTTTGTCCTCACAATGCTCTATATCGCTTTTCCTCACAATTCTCAATGACCACTTTAATCACTATGCTCGCTGACCATTTTCATCACATTTCTCTATTGTCATTACAATTCCCCATGGCCCCTTTTGTCACAATGCTCCATGATGCCTGTCATCACAATGCTCCATGACACTTGTCATCACAATGTTCCATGGCTTTTGTTATCACAATGCTCCAGGACCAGTTTCATCACAATACTCCATCCCCCTTGTCATCACAGTGCACAATGAAACCTTTCATTACAATACTCCATGACACTTGTCATCACAATGCTCCATGGCCTTTATCGTCACAATGCTCCCAGGCACTTTTCATCACGATGTTCCATGAAAACTTTCATCACATTGCTCCACGACCATTGTCATCACAATAGTCCATACCCTTGTCAACACAATGCTGCATAATCCCTTTCATCACTATTCTCCATGACTGCTGTCATCACAATAATCCAGGACAACTTTCATAACAATGCTTCATGCCCCCAGTCATCACAGTGCTCCATGATACCTTTCATCACAATTCCTAGATGATCAATGTCATCACAATGCCCCATGACACCTGTCATCACAATTCGCTATGACCCTTGTCATCACAATACTCGATGAACCGTGTCATCACAGTGTTCCAGGGAACATGTCATCACAATGATCCATGACGACTTTCATCACAATGCTCCAATACACCTCTCATCACAATGCTCCATGGCCCCTGTTATCATTTTGCTCCATGATCACTTTCATCACAATGCTCCATGACCACTGTCATCACCATTCCCCATGACGCCTGTCATCTCAAAGCTCCATGGCCCCTTTCATCACAATGCTTCATGAACCCAGTAAACACAATGTTCCCTGCCCTTTTCATCACAATGTTCCATGGGCCCTGTCATCACAATGCTCCATGCCCTTGTCATAAAAATGCTCCAGAACACTTGTCACCTTAATGTTCCATGCCAATGTCATCAAAATGCCCCATGACATTTGTCATCATATTGCTCCAAGACCGCTGTCATCACAATGCCCCGTGACGCCTGCCATCACTAATCTTCTAAGCCTCTCTTACCAAAAACTCCATGATCCCTGTCAGCACAATGTTCCATGACACTTTTCATTAAAATGCTCCATGACCCCTGTCATCACAAAGTTCTCTGCCCACATCATCACAATTCTCCTTGTCACCTTTAATCACAATGCTCCATGCCCTTTCATCACAAAGCTCCAGAATTCTTGTCATCGCAATGTGCCTTGACCGTGTCATCACAATACTCCATGACCCTTGTCATCACAAATCTCCATGACCCCTGTCATCACAATGATCTATAACTCCTTTCCTCTCAGTGCTCCAGTACCGTTTTCATCACAGTACTCCATGCCATTGTCGGCACAATGCTCCTTGGACCGTGTCATCAAAATGCTCCATCCTCTTTTCATCACAATGCTCCAGATATCCTATCACTACAATGCTCCATGCCCGTGTCAACACAATGCTCCATGACCCCAGTCTTCAAAATGCTTTATGAACCTTGTTATCAGAACGTTCCTTGACCCCTGTCATCAATATGATCCATGACGGTTGTCATCACAATGCTGCATGATACCTTTCATCCCAATTCTCTGTGACCGCTGTCATCACAATGCTCCAGGACAAATTTCATCACAATGCTCCATGCCCCTGTCATCACAGTGCCCCATAACCCCTGTAATCACAATGCTCCATGACCCTGTCATCACAATGCTACATGACCCCTGTCATCACATTGTTCCATGGCCTATGTATTCACAATGTTCCATGGAACCTATAATCACAATGCTCTATGTTCCCTTTCAACACAATGCTCCATGACCCCTGTCATCACAACGTTCCATGAAAGTTGTCATCAAAATGCTCCATGACCCCGGTCACCACAAGGTTCCCTGCCCTTGTCATCACAATGCTTCATGACCCTTGTAATCACAATGGTACATCGCCTTGTCATCGCAATGTTCCATGGCCTCTGTCATCACCATGCTCCATTGTCTTTCTCATCACAATGCTGTATGACCCCTCTCATCACAATGCTCGATGACCATTGTCATCACAATGCTCCAAGGCCCCTGTCATCACAATGCCTCATGGTCTTTGTAATCACAATGCTCAATGACCCCTGTCATCACAATACTCCCTGCCGTTGTCATCACAATGCTCCATGGCCTCTGTAATCACAATGCTCCAGAACACTTGTCATCATAATACTCCATCCCCGTATCATCCCATTGCTCAATGACACTTGTCATCAAAATCTTCCTTGGCCTTTGTCATCACAGTGCTCCATGACACATTTATTCAAAATTCTACATGACCACTGTCATCACAATGCAAGATGACCAATGTCATCACAATGCCCCATGACAAGTGTCATCACAATTCTCCTTGGCCCTTGTCATATCAATGCTGTATGAACCGTGTCAAAACTAGGTTAAAGGCTACTTGTCTTCACAGTGATCCATAACCACTTTCATCAAAATGCTCCATGATCTCTGTTATCTCAATGCTCCATGGCCTTTGTATTCACAATGCTCCATTGTCCCTATAATAGCGTTGCTCCATGAACACTTTCATCACAATGCTCCTTGACCACTGTCACCATAATGCCCCATGACATCTCTCATCAATGTGCTCCAAGGCCACTCTCATCAAAATGCCCCATGATATGTGTCAGCACCATATTGCATGACACTTGTCATCACAATGCTCCATTATCACTGTAATCACAATGATACCTGCCAATGTCATCACAATGCTCCAGGTCTGTTGTCATCACCATGCTTCATGCCCGTGTCATCACAATGCTCCATGAATCTTGTCTTCACAATGCTCCATGGCCCATGTCATCACAGTGCTCCATGACCCCTGTCATCACAATGCTCTATTGCGTTTGTCATCAAAATACTCCGTGACCCCTGTCAACACAATGCCTGATGACCCCTGTCATCAAAATCCTAAATGTCACCTGTCATCACAATACTCTATGACGCCTGTCATCACTATTCTCCATGTCACTTGTTATCACAATGCCCCATGGCCCCTATAATCACAGTACTCCATGAACCCTTTTGTCACATTGCCCAATGCCAGCTCTCATCACAATTCTCCATGGCATTTGTCATCACGATGCTCCATGACACCTGTAATCACAATGCTCCATGACACTTGTCATCACAGTGCACGATGACCCTTGTCATCACAATGTTCCTTGGTGCTTTTCATCGCAATGCTCCATGACAAATTTCATTAAGATACTCCAAGATTTGTTTCATCACAATGCTCCATGGCTCTTGTCATTAGAAATCCACATGATCCCTTTCATCACAACTCTCCATGGCAAATTACATAAAATTGCTCCATGCCCCTGTCATCACAATGTCCAATGATACCTGTTTTTACAATGATGCATGACCCTTGTCATCACAAGGCTCCATGTCCCTTGTATTCACAATGCTCCATGGCCCTTGTCATCACAATGCTCCATAGCGCTTTTCATCGCAATGCTCCATGACCGCTTTCAGCACAATGCCCCATGACGCCTGTCATCTCAATGCTCCATAGTCCCTTTCATCACAATGCTCCATGAACCCAGTCATCACAATGTTCCCTGCTCTTTTCATCACAATGCTCCATGGGCACTTTCATCACAATGCTCCATGCCTTTGTCATCAAAATGCTCCAGAACACTTGTCATCATAATGCTCCATGCCAATATCATCAAAATGCCCCATGATACTTGTCATCACAATGCTCCATGGCCTTTGTCATCACAATGTTCCATGGGCCCTGTCATCACAGTGCTCCATGATTCCTTTCATCACAATTCTAGATGACCACTGTCATCAAAATGCCCCATGACAGATGTCATCACAATTCGCCATGGTCCTTGTCATCAAATGCTCCATGAACCGTGTAATCACAAGGTTCCAGGACACTTGTCATCACAATGATCTATGATCACTTTCATCACAATGCTCCATGAACCCTGTCATCTCAATGCTCCATAGTCTTTCTATTCACAATGCTCCATGGCTCCTGTAATCACAGTGCTCCATGACCCCTTTCATCACAATGCTCCAAGACCGCTCTCATCACAGTGACCCATAACGCCTGCCATCACAAATCTCCAAGGCCTCTCTTACCAAAAAGCTCCATGATCCCTGTCAGCACAATGTTCGATGACACTTTTCATCACAATGCTCCATGACCCCTGTCATCACTAAGTTCTCTGCCCATATCATGACAATGCTCCTTGTCGCCTTTAATCACAATGCTCCATGCCCTTTCATCACAATGCTCCAGAATTCTTCTCATCACAATGATCCTTGACCGTGTCATCACAATGCTCCATGACCCATGTAATCACAAAGCTCCATGACCCCTGTCATCACAATGATCCATGACTCCTTTCCTCACAGTGCTCCAGTACCATTTTCATCACAGTGCTCCATGCCCTTGTCATCACAATGCTCCAGGTCTGTTGTCATCACCATGCTTCATGCCTGTGTCATCACAATGCTCCATGAATCTTGTCTTCACAATGCTCCATGGCCCAGGTCATCACAGTGCTCCATGACCCCTGTCATCACAATGCTCTATTGCCTTTGTCATCACAATACTCCATGACCCCTGTCAACACAATGCCTGATGACCCCTGTCATCAAAATGCTAAATGGCTCTTGCCATCACAATGCTCTGTGAAGCCTGTCATCACTATTCTCCATTTCACTTGTTGTCAAAATGCTCCATGGCCCCTGTAATCACAGTACTCCATGACCCCTTTCATCACAATGCCCAATGCCACCTCTCATCACAATTCTCCATGGCATTTGTCATCAAGATGCTCCATGACACCTGTCATCACAATACTCCATGACACTTGTCATCACAATGCTCGATGGCCCTTGTCATCACAATGTTCCTTGGTGCTTTTCATCGCAATGCTCCATGACAACTTTCATCAAAATACTCCAAGATTTGTTTCATCACAATGCTCCATGGCCCTTGTCATTACAAATTCACATGATCCTTTTCATCACAATTCTCCATGGCAACTTACATAAAAATGCTCCATGCGCCTGTCATCAGAATGCCCAATGATACCTCTTTTTACAATGATCCACGACCCTTGTCATCACAAGGCTCCATGTCCCTTGTATTCACAATGCTCCATGGCCCTTGTCATCACAATGCTCCATGGCACTTTTCATCGCAATGCTCCATGACCTCTTTCAGCACAATGCCCCATGACCCATGTCATCACGATGCTCCATGGCCATTGTCATCATAGTGCTCCATGAAACATTTCCTCACAATGCTCCAGTACGCCTTTCATCCAAATTCCCCATGGCCACAGTCATCACTATTCTCCATGACCCCTGTCATCATAATGGTCCATGACCCGTTTCATCTCAATGCTCCATGACACCTGTCATCACAATGCTCCATGGCCTTTGTCATCACAATGCGCCATGGCCCCTGTAATCACAGTGCTCCATGACCCGTTTCATCTCAATGCTCCATGACCTCACTCATCACAATGCCCCATGACCCCTGTAATCACAATGCTCCATGGCCCTTGTCATCACAGTGCTCCAAGCCTTTGTCAGCACACTGATCCATGGCCCCTGGAATCACAATGCTCCATACCCTTTTCATCACAAGGCTCCAGAACACTTGTCATTATAATGCTCCATGTCCGTTTCATCAACATGCTCCATGACACTTGTCATCACAATTTTCCATGGCCCCTCTCATTACTTTGCTCCATAATAACTTTAATCACATTTCTAGATGACCACTGCCATCACAATGCCCCATGACATTGTCATCACAATTCGACATGACCATTGTCATCACAATGGTCCATGAACGATGTCATCACAGGGTCCCAGGACACTTGTCATCACAATGATCCATGACCACTTTCATCACAATGCTCCATGACCACTGTCATCTCAATGCTCCATGGCTTTTGTATTCACAATGCTCCATGGCCCCTGTAATCACAGTGCTGCATAACACCTTTCAACATAATGCTCCATGACCACTGTCATCTCAATGCCCCATGACGCCTGTCATCACAATTCTTCAAGGCCCGTCTCATCACAATGCTCCATGACACTTGTAATCACATTGCTCCATAACACTTGTCATCACAGTGTTCCCTGCCCATGTCATCACAATGCTCCATGTCCCCTATAATCACAATGCTCCATGCCTTTTTCCTCACAATGCTCCAGAATTCTTGTCATCAAAATATTACATGACCGTGGCATCACAATGCTACATGACCCTGTTCATCACAATTCTCCATGACCTTTGTCATCACAATGCTCTATGTTGCTTTTCATCACAATTCTCAATGACCACTTTAATCACTATGATCGCTGACCATTTTCATCACATTTCTCTATTCGCTTTACAATTCCCAATGGCCCGTTTCGTCACAATGCTCCATGATGCCTGTCATCACAATTCTCCATGACACTTGTCATTACAATGCTCCATGGCCCCTGTAATCACAGTACTCCATGATCCCTTTCATCACAATGCCCAATGCCACATCTCATCACAATTCTCCATGGCATTTGTCATCAAGATGCTCCATGAGACCTGTCATCACAATACTCCATGACACTTGTCATCACAATGCTCGATGGCCCTTGTCATCACAATGTTCCTTGGTGCTTTTCATCGCAATGCTCCATGACAACTTTCATCAAAATACTCCAAGATTTGTTTCACCACAATGCTCCATGGCCCTTGTCATTACAAATTCACATGATCTTTTCATCACAATTCTCCATGGCAACTTACATAAAAATGCTTCATGACCCTGTCATCACAATGCCCAATGATACCTGTTTGTACAATGATCCATGACCCTTGTCATCACAAGGCTCCATGTCCCTTGTATGCACAATGCTCCATGGCCCTTGTCATCACAATGACCCATAGTGCTTTTCATCGCAATGCTCCATGAACGCTTTCTGCAAATTGCCCCATGAACCCTGTCATCACGATGCTCCATGGCCCTTGTCATCACAATGCTCTATGAAACATTTCCTCACAATGCTCCAGTACGCCTTTCATCCAAACTCCCCATGGCCACAGTCATCACAATTCTCCATGACCCCTGTCATCGTAATGGTCCATGACCCGTTTCATCTCAATGTTCAATGACACCTGTCATAACAATGCTCCATGGCCTTTGGCATCACAATGCGCCATGGCCCCCATAAACACAGTGCTCCATGACTCGTTTCATCTTAATGCTCCATGACCTCCCTCATCACAATGCCCCATGACCCCTGTAATCACAATGCTCCATGGACCTTGTCATCACAGTGCTCCAAGCCTTTGGCATCACACTGCTCCATGACCCCTGTAATCACAATGCTCCATGCCCTTGTCATCACAAGGCTCCAGAACACTTGTCATTATAATGCTCCATGTCCGTTTCATCACCATGCTCCATGACACTCGTCATCACAATGCTCCATGGCCCCTCTCATTACTGTGCTCCATAATAAATTTAATCACATTTCTAGAGGACCACTGCCATCACAATGCCTCATGACATTGTCATCACAATTCACCATGACCATTGTCATCACAATGCTCCATGAACCATGTCATCACAGGGTCCCTGGACACTTGTCATCAACAATGATCCATGACCACTTTCATCACAATGCTCCATGACCACTGTCATCTCAATGCTCCATGGCCTTTGTATTCACAATTCTCCATGGCCCCTGTAATCACAGTGCTCCATAACACCTTTCCTCATAACGCTCCATGACGACTGTCATCTCAATGCCCCATGAGGCCTGTCATCACAATTCTCCAAGGCACCTCTCATCACAATGCCCCATGACACTTGTCATCACGTTGCTCCATAACACCTGTCATCACAGTGTTCCCTGCCCATGTCATCACAATGCTCCATGTCCCCTATAATCACAATGCTCCATGCCTTTTTCCTCACAATGCTCCAGAATTCTTTTCAACACAATGTTCCATGACCGTGGCATCACAATGCTACATGACCCTGCTCATCACAATTCTCCATGACCTTTGTCATCACAATGCTCTATGTCGCTTTTCATCACAATTCTCAATGACCACTTTAATCACTATGATCGCTGACAATTTTTATCACATTTCTCTATTGTCATTACAATTCCCCATGGCCCCTTTCTTCACAATGCTCCATGATGCCTGTTATCAAAATGCTCCATGGAGTTTGTTATCACAATGCTCCAGGACCAGTTTCATCACAATACTCCATCCCCCTTGTCATCAGAGTGCACAATGAAACCTTTCATTACAATGCTCCATGACACTTGTCATCACAACGCTCCATGGCCTTTATCGTCACAATGCTCCCAGGCACTTTTCATCACGATGTTCCATGAAAACTTTCATCACATTGCTCCACGACCATTGTCATCACAATAGTCCATACCCTTGTCAACACAAAGCTGCATAATCCCTGTCATCACAATTCTCCATGACTGCTGTCACCACAATAATCCAGGACAATTTGCATAACAATGCTTCATGCCCCCAGTCATCACAGTGATCCATGATACCTTTCATCACAATTCCTAGATGATCAATGTCATCACAATGCCCCATGACACCTGTCATCACAATTCGCTATGACCCTTGTCATCACAATACTCGATGAACCGTGTCATCACAGTGTTCCAGGGCACATGTCATCACAATGATCCATGACGACTTTCATCACAATGCTCCAATACACCACTCATCACAATGCTCCATGGCCCCTGTTATCATATTGCTCCATGATCACTTTCATCACAATGCTCCATGACCACTGTCATCACCATTCCTCATGACGCCTGTCATCTCAATGCTCCATGGCCTCTTTCATCACAATGCTCCATGAACCCAGTCATCACAATATTCCCTGCCCTTTTCATCACAATGCTCCATGGGCACTGTCATCACAATGCTCCATGCCCTTGTCATCAAAATGCTCCAGAACACTTGTCACCATAATGTTCCTTGCCAATGTCATCAAAATGCCCCATGACATTTGTAATCACATTGCTCCAAGACCGCTGTCATCACAATGCCCCATGACGCCTGCCATCACTAATCTCCTAGGCCTCTCTTACCAAAAACTCCATGATCCCTGTCAGCACAATGTTCCATGACACTTTTCATCAAAATGCTCCATGACCCCTGTCATCACAAAGTTCTCTGCCCACATCATCACAATGCTCCTTGTCACCTTAATCACAATGCTCCATGCCCTTTCATCACAATGCTCCAGAATTCTTGTCATCGCAATGTGCCTTGACCGTGTCATCACAATGCTCCATGACACTTGTCATCACAAATCTCCATGACCCCTGTCATCACAATGATCTATAACTCCTTTCCTCTCAGTGCTCCAGTACCGTTTTCATCACAGTGCTCCATGCCATTGTCAGCACAATGCTCCTTGGACCGTGTCATCAAAATGATCCAACTTCTTTTCTTCACAATGCTCCAGATATCCTATCACTACAATGCTCCATGCCCGTGTCAACACAATGCTCCATGACCCCTGTCATCAAAATGCTTTATGAACCTTGTTATCAGAATGTTCCATGACCCCTGTCATCAATATGATCCATGACCGTTGTCATCACAATGCTGCATGATACCTTTCATCCCAATTCTCTGTGACCGCTGTCATCACAATGCTCCAGGACAATTTCATCACAATGCTCCATGCCCCCTGACATCACAGTGCCCAATAACCCCTGTAATCACAATGCTCCATGACCCTGTCATCACAATGCTACATGACCCCTGTCATCACATTGTTCCATGGCCTATGTATTCACCCTATTCCATGGACCCTGTAATCACTCTGCTCCATGTTCCCTTTCAACACAATGCTCCATGACCCCTGTCATCAAAACGTTCCATGAAAGTTGTTATCAAAATGCTCCATGACCCCGGTCACCACAAGGTTCCGTGCCCTTGTCATCCCAATGCTCCATGACCCTTGTAAACACAATAGTACATGGCCTTGTCATCACAATATTCCATGGTCTCTGTCATCACCATGCTCCATGGTCTTTCTCATCACAATGCTCTATTACCCTTCTCATCACAATTATCGATGACCATTGTCATCACAATGCTCCATGGCCTCTGTAATCACAATGCTCTATGCCCTTGTCATCACAATGCTCCAGAACACTTGTCATCATAATACTCCAATCCCGTGTCATCCCATTGCTCAATGACACTTGTCATCAAAATCTTCCTTGGCCTTTGTCATCACAGTGCTCCATGATATCTTTAATCAAAATACTACATGACCTCTGTCATCACAAGGCAAGATGACCAATGTCATCACAATGCCCCATGACACGTGTCATCACAATTCTCCTTGGCCCTTATCATCTCAATGCTGTGTGAAACGTGTCATCACTAGGTTCCAGGACACTTGTCATCACAGTGACCCATGACCACTTTCATCACAATGCTCGATGAACTCTGTTATCTCAATGCTCCATAGCCTTTGTATTCACAATGCTCCATTGTCCCGATAATAACGTTGCTCCATGAACACTTTCACCACAATGCTCCTTGACCACTGTCACCATAATGCCCCATGACGTCTCTCATCACTGTGCTCCAAGGCCACTCTAATCAAAATGCTCCATGATCTGTGTCAGCACAATATTGCATGACACTTGTCATCACAATGCTCCATGATCCCTGAAATCACAATGATCCCTGCCAATGTCATCACAATGCTCCAGGTCTGTTGTCATCACCATGCTTCATGCCCGTGTCATCACAATGCTCCATGAATCTTGTCTTCACAATGCTCCATGGCCCAGGTCATCACAGTGCTCCATGACCCCTGTCATCACAATGCTCTATTGCCTTTGTCATCACAATACTCCGTGACCCCTGTCAACAAAATGCCTGATGACCCCTGTCATCAAAATCCTAAATGGCACTTGTAATCACAATGCTCCATGCCTTTTTCCTCACAATGCTCCAGCATTCCTGTCATCACAATGTTCCATGACTGTGGCATCACAATGCTACATGACCCTGTTCATCACAATTCTCCATGACCTTTGTCATCACAATGCTCTATGTCGCTTTTCATCACAATTCTCAATGACCACTTTAATCACTATGCTCGCTGACCATTTTTATCACATTTCTCTATTGTCATTACAATTCCCCATGGCCCCTTTCTTCAAAATGCTCCATGATGCCTGTCATCACAATGCTCCATGGCATTTTTTATCACAATGTTCCAGGACCAGTTTCATCACAATACTCCATCCCCCTTGTCATCACAGTGCACAATGAAACCTTTCTTTACAATGCTCCATGACACTTGTCATCACAATGCTCCATGGCCTTTATGGTCACAATGCTCCCAGGCACTTTTCTTCACGATGTTCCATGAAAATTTTCATCACATTGCTCCAGGACCATTGTCATCACAATAGTCCAAAACCTTGTCAACACAATGCTGCATAATCCCTGTCCATGATCCCTGTCAGCACAATGTTCCATGACACTTTTCATCAAAATGCTCCATGACCCCTGTCATCACAAAGTTCTCTGCCCACATCATCACAATGCTCCTTGTCACCTTTAATCACAATGCTCCATGCCCTTTCATCGCAATGCTCCAGAATTCTTGTCATCGCAATGTGCCTTGACCGTGTCATCACAATGCTCCATGACACTTGTCATCACAAATCTCCATGACCCCTGTCATCACAATGATCTATAACTCCTTTCCTCTCAGTGCTCCAGTACCGTTTTCATCACAGTGCTCCATGCCATTGTCAGCACAATGCTCCTTGGACCGTGTCATCAAAATGATCCAACTTCTTTTCATCACACTGCTCCAGATATCCTATCACTACAATGCTCCATGCCCGTGTCAACACAATGCTCCATGACCCCTGTCATCAAAATGCTTTATGAACCTTGTTATCAGAATGTTCCATGACCCCTGTCATCAATATGATCCATGACCGTTGTCATCACAATGCTGCATGATACCTTTCATCCCAATTCTCTGTGACCGCTGTCATCACAATGCTCCAGGACAATTTCAACACAATGCTCCATGCCCCCTGACATCACAGTGCCCAATAACCCCTGTAATCACAATGCTCCATGACCCTGTCATCACAATGCTACGTGACCCCTGTCATCACATTGTTCCATGGCCTATGTATTCACTCTATTCCATGGACCCTGTAATCACTCTGCTCCATGTTCCCTTTCAACACAATGCTCCATGACCCCTGTCATCAAAACGTTCCATGAAAGTTGTTATCAAAATGCTCCATGACCCCGGTCACCACAAGGTTCCGTGCCCTTGTCATCCCAATGCTCCATGACCCTTGTAAACACAATAGTACATGGCCTTGTCATCACAATATTCCATGGTCTCTGTCATCACCATGCTCCATGGTCTTTCTCATCACAATGCTCTATTACCCCTCTCATCACAATTATCGATGACCATTGTCATCACAATGCTCCATGGCCACTGTAATCACAATGCTCTATGCCCTTGTCATCACAATGCTCCAGAACACTTGTCATCATAATACTCCAATCCCGTGTCATCCCATTGCTCAATGACACTTGTCATCAAAATTTCCTTGGCCTTTGTCATCACAGTGCTCCATGATATCTTTAATCAAAATACTACATGACCTCTGTCATCACAAGGCAAGATGACCAATGTCATCACAATGCCCCATGACACGTGTCATCACAATTCTCCTTGGCCCTTATCATCTCAATGCTGTGTGAAACGTGTCATCACTAGGTTCCAGGACACTTGTCATCACAGTGACCCATGACCACTTTCATCACAATGCTCGATGAACTCTGTTATCTCAATGCTCCATAGCCTTTGTATTCACAATGCTCCATTGTCCCGATAATAACGTTGCTCCATGAACACTTTCACCACAATGCTCCTTGACCACTGTCACCATAATGCCCCATGACGTCTCTCATCACTGTGCTCCAAGGCCACTCTAATCAAAATGCTCCATGATCTGTGTCAGCACAATATTGCATGACACTTGTCATCACAATGCTCCATGATCCCTGAAATCACAATGATCCCTGCCAATGTCATCACAATGCTCCAGGTCTGTTGTCATCACCATGCTTCATGCCCGTGTCATCACAATGCTCCTTGAATCTTGTCTTCACAATGCTCCATGGCCCAGGTCATCACAGTGCTCCATGACCACTGTCATCACAATGCTCTATTGCCTTTGTCATCACAATACTCCGTGACCCCTGTCAACAAAATGCCTGATGACCCCTGTCATCAAAATCCTAAATGGCACTTGTAATCACAATGCTCCATGCCTTTTTCCTCACAATGCTCCAGCATTCCTGTCATCACAATGTTCCATGACTGTGGCATCACAATGCTACATGACCCTGTTCATCACAATTCTCCATGACCTTTGTCATCACAATGCTCTATGTAGCTTTTCATCACAATTCTCAATGACCACTTTAATCACTATGCTCGCTGACCATTTTTATCACATTTCTCTATTGTCATTACAATTCCCCATGGCCCCTTTCTTCAAAATGCTCCATGATGCCTGTCATCACAATGCTCCATGGCATTTTTTATCACAATGTTCCAGGACCAGTTTCATCACAATACTCCATCCCCCTTGTCATCACAGTGCACAATGAAACCTTTCTTTACAATGCTCCATGACACTTGTCATCACAATGCTCCATGGCCTTTATCGTCACAATGCTCCCAGGCACTTTTCTTCACGATGTTCCATGATAATTTTCATTACATTGCTCCAGGACCATTGTCATCACAATAGTCCAAAACCTTGTCAACACAATGCTGCATAATCCCTGTCATCACAATTCTCCATGATTGCTGTCATCACAATTCTCCATGACTGCTGTCATCACAATAATCCAGGACAACTTTCATAACAATGATTCATGCACCCAGTCATCACAGTGCTCCATGATACCTTTCATCACAATTCCTAGATGATCAATGTCATCACAATGCCCCATGCCACCTGTCATCACAATTCGCTATGACCCTTGTCATCACAATACTCAATGAACTGTGTCATCACAGTGTTCCAGGGCACATGTCATCACAATGATCCATGACGACTTTCATCACAATGCTCCAATACAACTGTCATCACAATGCTCCATGGCCCCTTTTATCATATTGCTCCATGATCACTTTCATCACAATGCTCCATGACCACTGTCATCACCATGCCTCATGACGCCTGTCATCTCAATGCTCCATGGCCCATTACATCACAATGCTCCATGAACCCAGTCATCACAATGTTCCCTGCCCTTTTCATCACAATGCTCCATGGGCCCTGTCATCACAATGCTCCATTCCCTTGTCATCAATATGTTCCAGAACACTTGTCATCATAATTTTCCATACCAATGTCATCAAAATGCCCCATGACACTTGTCATCACATTGCTCCAAGACGGCTGTCATCACAATGCCCCATGATACCTGCCATCACAAATCTCCTAGGCCTCTCTTACCAAAAAGCTCCATGATCCCTGTCAGCGCAATGTTCCATGACACTTTTCATCACAATGTTCCATGACCCCTGTCATCACAAAGTTCTCTGCCCATATCATCACAATGCTCCTTGTCACCTTTAATCACAATGCTCCATGCCCTTTCATCACAATGCTCCTGAAATCTTGTCATCGTAATGTTCCTTGACCGTGTCATCACAATGCTCCATGACCCTTGTCATCACAAAGCTCCATGACCCCTGTCATCACAATGATCCATGACTCCTTTCCTCACAGTGCTCCAGTACCGTTTTCATCACAGTGCTCCATGCCATTGTAGGCACAATGCTCCTTGGACCCTGTCGTCAAAATGCTCCATCCGCTTTTCATCACAATGCTCCAGATATCCTATCACTACAATGCTCCATGCCCGTGTCAACACAATACTCCATGACCCCTGTCATCAAAATGCTTTATGAACCTTGTTATCAGAATGTTCCATGACCCCTGTCATCAATATGGTCCATGACCGTTGTCATCACAATGCTGCATGATACCTTTCATCACAATTCTCTGTGACCGCTGTCATCACAATGCTCCAGGACAATTTCATCACAATTCTCCATGCCCCCTGTCATCACAGTGCCCCATAACCCCTGTAATCACAATGCTCCATGACCCTGTCTTCACAATTCCACATGACCCCTGTCATCGCATTGTTCCATGGCCTATGTATTCACAATGTTCCATGGACCCTGTAATCACACTGCTCCATGTTCCCTTTCAAAACAATGCTCCATTACCCCTGTCATCAAAACGTTCCATGAAAGTTGTCATCAAAATGCTCCATGACCCCGGTCACCACAATGTTCCCTGCCCTTGTCATCACAATGCTCCATGACCGATATAATCACAATGGTACATGGCCTTGTCATCACAATGTTCCATGGCCTCTGTCATCACCATGCTCCATGGTCTTTCTCATGACAATGCTCTATGACTCCTCTCATCACAAGGTTCGGTGACCATTGTCATCACAATGCTCCAAGGCCCCTGTCATCATAATGCCTCATGGTCTTTTTAATCACAATGCTCAATGACCCCTGTCATCACAATACTCCCTGCCATTGTCATCACAATGCTCCATGGCCTCTGTAATCACAATGTTCCATGCCCTTGTCATCACAATGCTCCAGAACACTTGTCATCATAATACTTCAATCCCGTGTCATCCCATTGCTCAATGACACTTGTCATCAAAATCTACCTTGGCCTTTGTCCTCACAGTGCTCCATGATACCTTTAATCAAAATTCTACATGACCACTGTCATCACAATGCAAGATGACCAATGTCATCACAATGCCCCATGACACGTGTCATCACAATTCTCCTTGGCCCTTGTCATCTCAATGCTGTATGAACCGTGTCATCACTAGGTTCCAGGACACTTGTCATCACAGTGATCCATGACCAATTTCATCACAATGCTCGATGTACTCTGTTATCTCAATGCTCCATGGCCTTTGTATTCACAATGCTCCATTGTCCTGATAATAGCGTTGCTCCATGAACATTTTCATCACAATGCTCCTTGACCACTGCCACCATAATGCCCCATGACGTCTCTCATCACTGTGCTCCAAGGCCACTCTCATCAAAATGCTCCATGATCTGTGTCAGCACAATATTGCATGACACTTGTCATCACAATGCTCCATGATCCCTGTAATCACAATGATCCCTGCCAATGTCATCACAATGCTCCAGGTCTGTTGTCATCACCATGCTTCATACCCGTGTCATCACAATGCTCCATGAATCTTGTCTTCACAATGCTCCATGGTCCATGTCATCACAGTGCTCCATGACCCTGTCATCACAATGCTCTATAGCCTTTGTCATCACAATACTCCGTGACCCCTGTCAACACAATGCCTGATGACCCCTGTCATCAAAATGCTAAATGTCAATTGTCATCACAATGCTCTAAGACGCCTGTCATCACTATTCTGCATGTCACTTGTTATCACAATGCTGCATGGCCCCTGTAATCACAGTACTCCTTGACCCCTTTCGTCACATTGCCCAATGCCACCTCTCATCACAATTCTCCATGGCATTTGTCATCACGATGCTCCATGACACCTGTCATCACAATGCTCCATGACACTTGTCATAACAATGCGCGATGGCCCTTGTCATCACAATGTTACTTGGTGCTTTTCATCGCAATGCTCCATGACAACTTTCATCAAAATACTCCAAGATTTGTTTCATCGCAATGCTCCATGCCACTTCTCATTACAAATCCACAAGATCCCTTTCATCACATTTCTCCATTGCAACTTACATAAAAATGCTCCATGCCCCTGTCATCACAATGCCCAATGATCCCTGTTTTTACAATGATCCATGGCCCTTGTCATCACAATGCTCCATAGCGCTTTTCATCGCAATGCTCCATGACCGCTTTCAGCACAATGCCCCATGACCCCTGTCATCACAATGCTCCATGGCCCGTGATATCATATTCCTCCATGATCTCTTTCATCACAATGCTCCATGACCACTGTCATCACCATGCCTCATGACGCCTGTCATCTCAATGCTCCATGGCCACTATCATCACAATGCTCCATGAACCTTGACATCACAGTGCCCCTTAACACCTGTAATCACAATGCTCCATGACTCTGTCATCACAATGCTATATGACACCTGTCATCACATTGTTCCATGGCCTATGTATTCACAATGTTCCATGGAACCTATAATCACAATGCTCTATGTTCCCTTTCAACACAATGCTCCATGACCCCTGTCATCACAACGTTCCATGAAAGTTGTCATCAAAATGCTCCATGACCCCGGTCACCACAAGGTTCCCTGCCCTTGTCATCACAATGCTTCATGACCCTTGTAATCACAATGGTACATCGCCTTGTCATCGCAATGTTCCATGGCCTCTGTCATCACCATGCTCCATTGTCTTTCTCATCACAATGCTGTATGACCCCTCTCATCACAATGCTCGATGACCATTGTCATCACAATGCTCCAAGGCCCCTGTCATCACAATGCCTCATGGTCTTTGTAATCACAATGCTCAATGACCCCTCTCATCACAATGCTCCATGCCTTTTCATCACAATGCTCCATGGCCCCTGTATTTACAATGTTCCAGAACACTTGTTAACATAATACTCCATTCCGTGTCATCCCATTGCTCAATGACACTTGTCATCAAAATATTCCTTGGCCTTTGTCATCACAGTGATCCATGATATCATTAATGAAAACTCTACATGACCACTGTCATCACAATGCAAGATGACCAATGTCATCACAATGCCCCAAGACACGTGTCATCACAATTCTCCTTGGCCCTTGTCATCTCAATGCTGTATGAACCGTGTCATTTCTAGGTTCCAGGACACTTGTCATCACAGTGATCCATGACAACATTCATCACAATGCTCCATGAATTCTGTTATCTCAATGCTCCATGGCTTTTGTATTCACAATGCTCCATTGTCCCGATTATCGCGTTGCTCCATGAACACTTTCATCACAATGCTCCTTGACCACTGTCACCGTAATGCCCCATGATATTTCTCATCACTGTGCTCCAAGGCCACTCTCATCAAAATGCTCCATGATCTGTGTCAGCCCAATATTGCATGACACATGACATCACAATGCTCTATGATCCCTGTAATCACAATGATCCCTGCCAATATCATCACAATGTTCCATGTCTCCTGTAATCACAATGCTCCATGCCCTTGTCATCACAATGCTCCAGGTCTGTTGTCATCACCATGCTTCATGCCCGTGTCATCACAATGCTCCATGAATCTTGCCTTCCCAATGCTCCATGACCCATGTCATCACAATGTTCCATGACCACTGTCATCACAATGCTCTATGGCCTTTTTCATCACAATGCTCCATGACCCTGTCAACACAATGCCTGATGACTCCTGTCATCAAAATGCTAAATGGCACTTGTCATCACAATGCTCTATGACGCCTGTCATCACTTTTCTCTTTGTCACTTGTTATCACAATGCTCCATGACCCCTGTATTCCCAGTACTCCATGACCCCTTTCATCACAATGCCCAATGCCACCTCTCATTACAATTCTCCATGGCATTTGTCATCACGATGCTCCATGACACCTGTCATCACAATGCTCCATGACACTTGTCATCACAATCCTCGATGGCCCTTGTCATCACAATGTTCCTTGGTGCTTTTCATCGCAATGCTCCATGACAACTTTCATCAAAATACTCCAAGATTTGTTTCATCGCAATGCTCCATGCCACTTCTCATTACAAATCCACAAGATCCCTTTCATCACAATTCTCCATTGCAACTTACATAAAAATGCTCCATGCCCCTGTCATCACAATGCCCAATGATCCCTGTTTTTACAATGATCCATGGCCCTTGTCATCACAATGCTCCATAGCGCTTTTCATCGCAATGCTCCATGACCGCTTTCAGCACAATGCCCCATGACCCCTGTCATCACAATGCTCCATGGCCCGTGATATCATATTCCTCCATGATCTCTTTCATCACAATGCTCCATGACCACTGTCATCACCATGCCTCATGACGCCTGTCATCTCAATGCTCCATGGCCACTATCATCACAATGCTCCATGAACCTTGACATCACAATGTTCCCTGCACTTTTCATCACAATGCTCCATGGGCACTGTCATCACAATGCTCCATGCCTTTGTCATCAAAATGCTCCAGAACTCTTGTCATCATAATACTCCATTCCCGTGTCAACCCTTTGCTCAAAGACACTTGTCATCAAAATCTTCCTTGGCCTTTGCCGTCACAGTGTTCCATGATACCTTTAATCAAAATTCTACATGACCACTGACATCACAATGCAAGATGACCAATGTCATCACAATGCCCCATGATACGTTTCATCACAATTCGCCTTGGCCCTTGTCATCTCAATGCTGTATGAACCATGTCATCAGTAGGTTCCAGGACACTTGTCATCACAGTGATCCATGACCATTTTCATCACAATGCTCCATGAACTCTGTTATCTCAAAGCTCCATGGCCTTTTCTATTCACAATGCTCCATTGTCCTGATAATCACATTGCTCCATAGACACTTTCTTCAAAATGCTCCTTGACCACTGTCACCATAATGCCCCATGACGTCTCTCATCAATGTGCTCCAAGGCCACTCTCATCAAAATGCTCCATGATCTGTGTCAGCACAATATTGCATGACACTTGTCATCACAATGCTCCATGATCCCTGTAATCACAATGATCCCTACCAATGTCATCACAATGCTCCGTGTCTCCTGTAATCACAATGCTCCACGCCCTTGTCATCACAATGCTCCAGGTCTGTTGTCATCACCATGCTTCATGCCCGTGTCATCACAAAGCTCCATGAATCTTGTCTTCACAATGCTCCATGGCCCTTGTCATCACTGTGCTCCATGACCCCTGTCATCACAATGCTCTATGGCCTTTGTCATCACAATACTCGGTGACCCCTATCAACACAATGCCTGATGACCCCTGTCACCAAAATGCTAAATGGCACTTGTCATCACAATGCTCTATGATGCCTGTCATCTCTATTCTCCATGTCACTTGTTATCACAATGCTCCATGGCCCCTGTAATCACAGTACTCCATGACCCCTTTCATCACAATGCCCAATGCCACCTCTCATCACAATTCTCCATGACACTTGTCATCACAATGCTCGATGGCCCTTGTCATCACAATGTTCTTTGGTGCTTTTCATCGCAATGCTCCATGACAACGTTCATCAAAATACTCAACGATTTGTTTCATCACAATGCTCCATAGCCCTTGTCATTACAAATCCACATGATCCCTTTCATCACAATTCTCCATGGCAACTTACATAAAAATGCTCCATGCCCCTGTCATCACAATGCCCAATGATACCTGTTTTTACAATGATCCATGACCCTTGTCATCACAAGGCTCCATGTCCCTTGTATTCACAATGCTCCATGGCCCTTGTCATCACAATGCTCCATAGCGCTTTTCATCGCAATGCTCCATGACCGCTTTCAGCACATTGCCCCATGACCCCTGTCATCACAATGCTCCATGGCCCCTGATATTATATGGCTCCATGATCACTTTCATCACAATGCTCCATGACCACTGTCATCACCATGCCTAATGATGCCTGGTGTCTCAATGCTCCATAGCCCCTTTCATCACAATGCTCCATGAACCCAGTCATCACAATGTTCCCTGCCCTTTTCATCACAATGCTCCATGGGCACTTTCATCACAATGCTCCATGCCTTTGTCATCAAAACGCTCCAGAACACTTGTCATCATAATGCTCCATGCCAATGTCATCAAAATGCACCATGACACTTTTCATCACAATGCTCCATGGCTTTTGTCATCACAATGTTCCATGGCCCCTGTCATCACAGTGCTCCATGATTCCTTTCATCACAATTCTAGATGACCACTGTCATCACAATGCCCCATGACAGATGTCATCACAATTCGCCATGGTCCTTGTCATCACAATGCTCCATGAACCGTGTCATCACAAGGTTCCAGGACACTTGTCATCACAATGATCCATGATCACTTTCATCACAATGCCCCATGAAACCTGTCATCTCAATGCTCCATAGTCTTTGTATTCACAATGCTCCATGGCTCCTGTAATCACAGTGCTCCATGACCCCTTTCATCACAATGCTCCAAGACCGCTGTCATCACAATGACACATGACGCCTGCCATCACAAATCGCCAAGGCCTCTCTTACCTAAAAGCTCCATGATCCCTGTCAGCACAATGTTCCATGACACTTTTCAACACAATGCTCCATGACCCCTGTCATCACAAAGTTCTCTGCCCATATCATTACAATGCTCCTTGTCACCTTTAATCACAATGCTCCATGCCCTTTCATCACAATGCTCCAGAATTCTTGTCATCGCAATGTTGCTTGACCGTGTAATCACAATGCTCCATGACCCTTGTCATCACAAAGCTCCATGACCCTTGTCATCACAATGATCCATGACTCCTTTCCTCACAGTGCTCCAGTACCGTTTTCATCACAGTGCTCCCTGCCATTATCAGCACAATGCTCCTTGGACCCTGTCATCAAAATGCTCCATCCCCTTTTCATCACAATGCTCCAGATATCCTATCACTACAATGCTCCATGCCCGTGTCAACACAATGCTCCATGACCCCAGTCATCAAAATGCTTTATGAACCTTGTTATCAGAATGTTCCATGACCCCTGTCATCAATATGATCCATGACCGTTGTCATCACAATGCTGCCTGATACGTTTCATCTCAATTCTCTGTGACCGCTGTCATCACAATGCTCCAGGACAATTTCATCACAATGTTCCATGCCCCCTGTCATCACAGTGCCCCATAACCCCTGTAATCACAATGCTCCATGACCCTGTCATCACAATTCTACATGACACCTGTCATCACATTGTTCCACGGCCTATGTATTCACAATGTTCCATGGACCCTGTAATCACTCTGCTCCATGTTCCCTTTCAACACAATGCTCCATGACCCCTGTCATCACAACGTTCCATGAAAGTTGTCATCAAAATGCTCCATTACCCCGGTCACCCCAAGGTTCCCTGCCCTTGTCATCACAATGCTACATGACCCTTGTAATCACAATAGTACATGGCCTTGTCATCACAATGTTCCATGGCATCTGTCATCACCATGCTCCATGGTCTTTCTCATCACAATGCTGTATGACCCCTCTCACCACAATGCTCGATGACCATTGTCCTCACAATGCTCCAAGGCCCCTGTCATCACAATGCCTCATGTTCTTTGTAATCACAATGCTCAATGACCCCTGTCATCAAAATACTCCATGCCGTTGTCATCACAATCCTCCATGGCCTCTGTAATCACAATGCTCCATGCCCTTGTCATCACAATGCTCCAGAACACTTGTCATTATAATACTCCAATTCCGTGTCATCCCATTGCTCAATGACACTTGTCATCAAAATCTTCCTTGGCCTTTGTCATCACAGTTCTCCATGATACCTTTAATCAAAATTCTTCATGACCACTGTCATCACAATGCAAGATGACCAATGTCATCACAATGCCCCATGACACGTGTCATCACGATTCTCCTTGGCCCTTGTCATCTCAATGCTGTATGAACCGTGTCATCACTAGGTTCCAGGACACTTGTCATCACAGTGATCCATGACCACTTTCATCACAATACTCGATGAACTCTGTTATCTCAATGCTCCATGGCCTTTGTATTCACAATGCTCCATTGTCCCGATAATAGCGTTGCTCTATGAACACTTTCATCACAATTCTCCTTGACCATTGTCACCATAATGCCCCATGACGTCTCTCATCACTGTGCTCCAAGGCCACTCTCATCAAAATGCTCCATGATCTGTGTCAGCACAATATAGCATGACACTTGTCATCACAATGCTCCATGATCCCTGTAATCACAATGATCCCTGCCAATGTCATCACAATGCTCCAGGTCTATGGTCATCACCATGCTTCATGCCCGTGTCATCACAATGCTCCATGAATCTTGTCTTCACAATGCTCCATGGCCCATGTCATCACAGTGCTCCATGACGCCTGTCATCACAATGCTCTATTGCCTTTGTCATCAGAATAGTCCATGACCCCTGTCAACACAATGCCTGATGACCCCGGTCATCAAAATGCTAAATGTCACTTGTCATCACAATGCTCTATGACGCCTGTCATCACTATTCGCCATGCCCCTGTCATCACAATGCCCAAAGATAACTATTTTTAGAATGATCCATGACCCTTGTCATCACAAGGCTCCATGTCCCTAGTATTCACAATGCTCCATGTCCCTTGTATTCACAATGCTCCCTGGCCATTGTCATCACAAGGCTCCATAGCGCTTTTCATCGCAATGCTCCATGACCAGTTCCAGCACAATGCCCCATGACCCATATCATCACGATGCTCCATGGCTCTTGTCATCACATTGCTCCATGAAACATTTCCTCACAATGCTCCAAGACCGCTGTCATCACCATGCCCCATGACGGCTGCCATCACAAAACTCCAAGGCCTCTCTTACCAAAAAGCTCCATGATCCCTGTCAGCACAATGTTTCATGACACTTTTCATCACAATGCTCCATGACCCCTGTCATTACAAAATTCTCTGCCCATATCATCACAATGCTCCTTGTCACCTTCAACCACAATGCTCCATGCACTTTCATCACAATGCTCCAGAATTCTTGTCATTGCAATGTTCCTTGACCGTCTCATCAAAATGCTCCATGACCCTTGTCATCACAAAGCTCCATGACCCCTGTAATCACAATGATCCATGACTCCTTTCCTTATAGTGCTCCAGTAGCCTTTTTATCACAATGATACATGCCATTGTCAGCACTATGCTCCTTGGACACTGTCATCAGAATGCTCCATCCCCTTTTCATCACAATGCTCCAGATATCCTCTCATTACAATGCCCCATGCAAGTGTCAACACAATGCTCCATGACCCCTGTCATCAAAATGCTTTATGAACCTTGTTATCAGAATGTTCCATGACCCCTGTCATCAAAATGATCCATGACAGTTGTCATCACAATGCCGCATGATACCTTTCATCCCAACTCTCTGTGACTGCTGTCATCACAATGCTCCAGGACAATAAACATCACAATGCTCCATGCCCCCTGTCATCACAGTGCCCCTTAACACCTGTAATCACAATGCTCCATGACTCTGTCATCACAATGCTATATGACACCTGTCATCACATTGTTCCATGGCCTATGTATTCACAATGTTCCATGGACCCTGTAATCACACTGCTCCATGTTCCCTTTCAACACAATGCTCCATGACCCTTGTCATCACAACGTTCCATGAAAGTTGTCATCAAAAGGCTCCATGACCCTGGTTACCACAAGGTTCCCTACTCTTGTCATCACAATGCTCCATGACCCTTGTAATCACAACGGTACATGGCCTTGTCATCACAATGCTCCAAGGCCCCTGTTATCACAATGCCTCATGGTCTTTGTAATCACAATGCTCAATGACCCCTCTCATCACAATGCTCCATGCCTTTTCATCACAATGCTCCATGGCCCCTGTATTTACAATGTTCCAGAACACTTGTCAGCATAATACTCCATTCCCGTGTCATCCCATTGCTCAACGACACTTGTCATCAAAATATTCCTTGGCCTTTGTCATCACAGTGATCCATGATATCTTTAATGAAAACTCTACATGACCACTGTCATCACAATGCCAGATGACCAATGTCATCACAATGCCCCAAGACACGTGTCATCACAATTTGCGTGGCCCTTGTCATCTCAATGCTGTATGAACCGTGTCATCTCTAGGTTCCAGGACACTTGTCATCACAGTGATCCATGACAACATTCATCACAATGCTCCATGAATTCTGTTATCTCAATGCTCCATGGCCTTTGTATTCACAATGCTCCATTGTCCCGATAATTGCGTTGCTCCATGAACACTTTCATCACAATGCTCCTTGACAACTGTCACCGTAATGCCCCATGACGTTTCTCATCACTGTGCTCCAAGGCCACCCTCATCAAAATGCTCCATGATCTGTGTCAGCCCAATATTGCATGACACTTGACATCACAATGCTCTATGATCCCTGTAATCACAATGATCCCTGCCAATATCATCACAATGTTCCATGTCTCCTGTAATCACAATGCTCCATGCCCTTGTCATCACAATGCTCCAGGTCTGTTGTCATCACCATGCTTCATGCCCGTGTCATCCCAATGCTCCATGAATCTTGCCTTCCCAATGCTCCATGACCCATGTCATCACAATGTTCCATGACCACTGTCATCACAATGCTCTATGGCCTTTTTCATCACAATGCTCCATGACCCTGTCAACACAATGCCTGATGACTCCTGTCATCAAAATGCTAAATGGCACTTGTCATCACAATGCTCTATGACGCCTGTCATCACTTTTCTCTTTGTCACTTGTTATCACAATGCTCCATGACCCCTGTATTCCCAGTACTCCATGACCCCTTTCATCACAATGCCCAATGCCACCTCTCATTACAATTCTCCATGGCATTTGTCATCACGATGCTCCATGACACCTGTCATCACAATGCTCCATGACACTTGTCATCACAATCCTCGATGGCCCTTGTCATCACAATGTTCCTTGGTGCTTTTCATCGCAATGCTCCATGACAACTTTCATCAAAATACTCCAAGATTTGTTTCATCGCAATGCTCCATGCCACTTCTCATTACAAATCCACAAGATCCCTTTCATCACAATTCTCCATTGCAACTTACATAAAAATGCTCCATGCCCCTGTCATCACAATGCCCAATGATCCCTGTTTTTACAATGATCCATGGCCCTTGTCATCACAATGCTCCATAGCGCTTTTCATCGCAATGCTCCATGACCGCTTTCAGCACAATGCCCCATGACCCCTGTCATCACAATGCTCCATGGCCCGTGATATCATATTCCTCCATGATCTCTTTCATCACAATGCTCCATGACCACTGTCATCACCATGCCTCATGACGCCTGTCATCTCAATGCTCCATGGCCACTATCATCACAATGCTCCATGAACCTTGACATCACAATGTTCCCTGCACTTTTCATCACAATGCTCCATGGGCACTGTCATCACAATGCTCCATGCCTTTGTCATCAAAATGCTCCAGAACTCTTGTCATCATAATACTCCATTCCCGTGTCAACCCTTTGCTCAAAGACACTTGTCATCAAAATCTTCCTTGGCCTTTGCCGTCACAGTGTTCCATGATACCTTTAATCAAAATTCTACATGACCACTGACATCACAATGCAAGATGACCAATGTCATCACAATGCCCCATGATACGTTTCATCACAATTCGCCTTGGCCCTTGTCATCTCAATGCTGTATGAACCATGTCATCAGTAGGTTCCAGGACACTTGTCATCACAGTGATCCATGACCATTTTCATCACAATGCTCCATGAACTCTGTTATCTCAAAGCTCCATGGCCTTTTCTATTCACAATGCTCCATTGTCCTGATAATCACATTGCTCCATAGACACTTTCTTCAAAATGCTCCTTGACCACTGTCACCATAATGCCCCATGACGTCTCTCATCAATGTGCTCCAAGGCCACTCTCATCAAAATGCTCCATGATCTGTGTCAGCACAATATTGCATGACACTTGTCATCACAATGCTCCATGATCCCTGTAATCACAATGATCCCTACCAATGTCATCACAATGCTCCGTGTCTCCTGTAATCACAATGCTCCACGCCCTTGTCATCACAATGCTCCAGGTCTGTTGTCATCACCATGCTTCATGCCCGTGTCATCACAAAGCTCCATGAATCTTGTCTTCACAATGCTCCATGGCCCTTGTCATCACTGTGCTCCATGACCCCTGTCATCACAATGCTCTATGGCCTTTGTCATCACAATACTCGGTGACCCCTATCAACACAATGCCTGATGACCCCTGTCACCAAAATGCTAAATGGCACTTGTCATCACAATGCTCTATGATGCCTGTCATCTCTATTCTCCATGTCACTTGTTATCACAATGCTCCATGGCCCCTGTAATCACAGTACTCCATGACCCCTTTCATCACAATGCCCAATGCCACCTCTCATCACAATTCTCCATGACACTTGTCATCACAATGCTCGATGGCCCTTGTCATCACAATGTTCTTTGGTGCTTTTCATCGCAATGCTCCATGACAACGTTCATCAAAATACTCAACGATTTGTTTCATCACAATGCTCCATAGCCCTTGTCATTACAAATCCACATGATCCCTTTCATCACAATTCTCCATGGCAACTTACATAAAAATGCTCCATGCCCCTGTCATCACAATGCCCAATGATACCTGTTTTTACAATGATCCATGACCCTTGTCATCACAAGGCTCCATGTCCCTTGTATTCACAATGCTCCATGGCCCTTGTCATCACAATGCTCCATAGCGCTTTTCATCGCAATGCTCCATGACCGCTTTCAGCACATTGCCCCATGACCCCTGTCATCACAATGCTCCATGGCCCCTGATATTATATGGCTCCATGATCACTTTCATCACAATGCTCCATGACCACTGTCATCACCATGCCTAATGACGCCTGGTGTCTCAATGCTCCATAGCCCCTTTCATCACAATGCTCCATGAACCCAGTCATCACAATGTTCCCTGCCCTTTTCATCACAATGCTCCATGGGCACTTTCATCACAATGCTCCATGCCTTTGTCATCAAAACGCTCCAGAACACTTGTCATCATAATGCTCCATGCCAATGTCATCAAAATGCACCATGACACTTTTCATCACAATGCTCCATGGCTTTTGTCATCACAATGTTCCATGGCCCCTGTCATCACAGTGCTCCATGATTCCTTTCATCACAATTCTAGATGACCACTGTCATCACAATGCCCCATGACAGATGTCATCACAATTCGCCATGGTCCTTGTCATCACAATGCTCCATGAACCGTGTCATCACAAGGTTCCAGGACACTTGTCATCACAATGATCCATGATCACTTTCATCACAATGCCCCATGAAACCTGTCATCTCAATGCTCCATAGTCTTTGTATTCACAATGCTCCATGGCTCCTGTAATCACAGTGCTCCATGACCCCTTTCATCACAATGCTCCAAGACCGCTGTCATCACAATGACCCATGACGCCTGCCATCACAAATCGCCAAGGCCTCTCTTACCTAAAAGCTCCATGATCCCTGTCAGCACAATGTTCCATGACACTTTTCAACACAATGCTCCATGACCCCTGTCATCACAAAGTTCTCTGCCCATATCATTACAATGCTCCTTGTCACCTTTAATCACAATGCTCCATGCCCTTTCATCACAATGCTCCAGAATTCTTGTCATCGCAATGTTGCTTGACCGTGTAATCACAATGCTCCATGACCCTTGTCATCACAAAGCTCCATGACCCTTGTCATCACAATGATCCATGACTCCTTTCCTCACAGTGCTCCAGTACCGTTTTCATCACAGTGCTCCCTGCCATTATCAGCACAATGCTCCTTGGACCCTGTCATCAAAATGCTCCATCCCCTTTTCATCACAATGCTCCAGATATCCTATCACTACAATGCTCCATGCCCGTGTCAACACAATGCTCCATGACCCCAGTCATCAAAATGCTTTATGAACCTTGTTATCAGAATGTTCCATGACCCCTGTCATCAATATGATCCATGACCGTTGTCATCACAATGCTGCCTGATACGTTTCATCTCAATTCTCTGTGACCGCTGTCATCACAATGCTCCAGGACAATTTCATCACAATGTTCCATGCCCCCTGTCATCACAGTGCCCCATAACCCCTGTAATCACAATGCTCCATGACCCTGTCATCACAATTCTACATGACACCTGTCATCACATTGTTCCACGGCCTATGTATTCACAATGTTCCATGGACCCTGTAATCACTCTGCTCCATGTTCCCTTTCAACACAATGCTCCATGACCCCTGTCATCACAACGTTCCATGAAAGTTGTCATCAAAATGCTCCATTACCCCGGTCACCCCAAGGTTCCCTGCCCTTGTCATCACAATGCTACATGACCCTTGTAATCACAATAGTACATGGCCTTGTCATCACAATGTTCCATGGCATCTGTCATCACCATGCTCCATGGTCTTTCTCATCACAATGCTGTATGACCCCTCTCACCACAATGCTCGATGACCATTGTCCTCACAATGCTCCAAGGCCCCTGTCATCACAATGCCTCATGTTCTTTGTAATCACAATGCTCAATGACCCCTGTCATCAAAATACTCCATGCCGTTGTCATCACAATCCTCCATGGCCTCTGTAATCACAATGCTCCATGCCCTTGTCATCACAATGCTCCAGAACACTTGTCATTATAATACTCCAATTCCGTGTCATCCCATTGCTCAATGACACTTGTCATCAAAATCTTCCTTGGCCTTTGTCATCACAGTTCTCCATGATACCTTTAATCAAAATTCTTCATGACCACTGTCATCACAATGCAAGATGACCAATGTCATCACAATGCCCCATGACACGTGTCATCACGATTCTCCTTGGCCCTTGTCATCTCAATGCTGTATGAACCGTGTCATCACTAGGTTCCAGGACACTTGTCATCACAGTGATCCATGACCACTTTCATCACAATACTCGATGAACTCTGTTATCTCAATGCTCCATGGCCTTTGTATTCACAATGCTCCATTGTCCCGATAATAGCGTTGCTCTATGAACACTTTCATCACAATTCTCCTTGACCATTGTCACCATAATGCCCCATGACGTCTCTCATCACTGTGCTCCAAGGCCACTCTCATCAAAATGCTCCATGATCTGTGTCAGCACAATATAGCATGACACTTGTCATCACAATGCTCCATGATCCCTGTAATCACAATGATCCCTGCCAATGTCATCACAATGCTCCAGGTCTATGGTCATCACCATGCTTCATGCCCGTGTCATCACAATGCTCCATGAATCTTGTCTTCACAATGCTCCATGGCCCATGTCATCACAGTGCTCCATGACGCCTGTCATCACAATGCTCTATTGCCTTTGTCATCAGAATAGTCCATGACCCCTGTCAACACAATGCCTGATGACCCCGGTCATCAAAATGCTAAATGTCACTTGTCATCACAATGCTCTATGACGCCTGTCATCACTATTCGCCATGCCCCTGTCATCACAATGCCCAAAGATAACTATTTTTAGAATGATCCATGACCCTTGTCATCACAAGGCTCCATGTCCCTAGTATTCACAATGCTCCATGTCCCTTGTATTCACAATGCTCCCTGGCCATTGTCATCACAAGGCTCCATAGCGCTTTTCATCGCAATGCTCCATGACCAGTTCCAGCACAATGCCCCATGACCCATATCATCACGATGCTCCATGGCTCTTGTCATCACATTGCTCCATGAAACATTTCCTCACAATGCTCCAAGACCGCTGTCATCACCATGCCCCATGACGGCTGCCATCACAAAACTCCAAGGCCTCTCTTACCAAAAAGCTCCATGATCCCTGTCAGCACAATGTTTCATGACACTTTTCATCACAATGCTCCATGACCCCTGTCATTACAAAATTCTCTGCCCATATCATCACAATGCTCCTTGTCACCTTCAACCACAATGCTCCATGCACTTTCATCACAATGCTCCAGAATTCTTGTCATTGCAATGTTCCTTGACCGTCTCATCAAAATGCTCCATGACCCTTGTCATCACAAAGCTCCATGACCCCTGTAATCACAATGATCCATGACTCCTTTCCTTATAGTGCTCCAGTAGCCTTTTTATCACAATGATACATGCCATTGTCAGCACTATGCTCCTTGGACACTGTCATCAGAATGCTCCATCCCCTTTTCATCACAATGCTCCAGATATCCTCTCATTACAATGCCCCATGCAAGTGTCAACACAATGCTCCATGACCCCTGTCATCAAAATGCTTTATGAACCTTGTTATCAGAATGTTCCATGACCCCTGTCATCAAAATGATCCATGACAGTTGTCATCACAATGCCGCATGATACCTTTCATCCCAACTCTCTGTGACTGCTGTCATCACAATGCTCCAGGACAATAAACATCACAATGCTCCATGCCCCCTGTCATCACAGTGCCCCTTAACACCTGTAATCACAATGCTCCATGACTCTGTCATCACAATGCTATATGACACCTGTCATCACATTGTTCCATGGCCTATGTATTCACAATGTTCCATGGACCCTGTAATCACACTGCTCCATGTTCCCTTTCAACACAATGCTCCATGACCCTTGTCATCACAACGTTCCATGAAAGTGGTCATCAAAAGGCTCCATGACCCTGGTTACCACAAGGTTCCCTACTCTTGTCATCACAATGCTCCATGACCCTTGTAATCACAACGGTACATGGCCTTGTCATCACAATGCTCCAAGGCCCCTGTTATCACAATGCCTCATGGTCTTTGTAATCACAATGCTCAATGACCCCTCTCATCACAATGCTCCATGCCTTTTCATCACAATGCTCCATGGCCCCTGTATTTACAATGTTCCAGAACACTTGTCAGCATAATACTCCATTCCCGTGTCATCCCATTGCTCAACGACACTTGTCATCAAAATATTCCTTGGCCTTTGTCATCACAGTGATCCATGATATCTTTAATGAAAACTCTACATGACCACTGTCATCACAATGCCAGATGACCAATGTCATCACAATGCCCCAAGACACGTGTCATCACAATTTGCGTGGCCCTTGTCATCTCAATGCTGTATGAACCGTGTCATCTCTAGGTTCCAGGACACTTGTCATCACAGTGATCCATGACAACATTCATCACAATGCTCCATGAATTCTGTTATCTCAATGCTCCATGGCCTTTGTATTCACAATGCTCCATTGTCCCGATAATTGCGTTGCTCCATGAACACTTTCATCACAATGCTCCTTGACAACTGTCACCGTAATGCCCCATGACGTTTCTCATCACTGTGCTCCAAGGCCACCCTCATCAAAATGCTCCATGATCTGTGTCAGCCCAATATTGCATGACACTTGACATCACAATGCTCTATGATCCCTGTAATCACAATGATCCCTGCCAATATCATCACAATGTTCCATGTCTCCTGTAATCACAATGCTCCATGCCCTTGTCATCACAATGCTCCAGGTCTGTTGTCATCACCATGCTTCATGCCCGTGTCATCACAATGCTCCATGAATCTTGCCTTCCCAATGCTCCATGACCCATGTCATCACAATGTTCCATGACCACTGTCATCACAATGCTCTATGGCCTTTTTCATCACAATGCTCCATGACCCTGTCAACACAATGCCTGATGACTCCTGTCATCAAAATGCTAAATGGCACTTGTCATCACAATGCTCTATGACGCCTGTCATCACTTTTCTCTTTGTCACTTGTTATCACAATGCTCCATGGCCCCTGTATTCCCAGTACTCCATGACCCCTTTCATCACAATGCCCAATGCCACCTCTCATTACAATTCTCCATGGCATTTGTCATCACGATGCTCCATGACACCTGTCATCACAATGCTCCATGACACTTGTCATCACAATCCTCGATGGCCCTTGTCATCACAATATTCCTTGGTACTTTTCAAGCAATGCTCCATGACAACTTTCATCAAAATACTCCAAGATTTGTTTCATCGCAATGCTCCATGCCACTTCTCATTACAAATCCACAAGATCCCTTTCATCACAATTCTCCATTGCAACTTACATAAAAAAGGTTCCATGCCCCTGTCATCACAATGCCCAATGATCCCTGTTTTTACAATGATCCATGGCCCTTGTCATCACAAGGATCTATGTCCCTTGTATTCAAATTGCTCCATGGCCCTTGTTATCAAAATGCTCCATAGCGCTTTTCATCGCAATGCTCCATGACCGAATTCAGAGCAACACCCCATGACCCCGGTCATCATTATGCTCAATGGCCCTTGTCATCACAATGCTCCATGAAACATTTCCTCACAATGCTCCAGTACGCCTTTCATCCAAATTCCTCATGGCCACTGTCATCACAATTCTCCATGACCCCTGTCATCATAATGGTCCATGACCCGTTTCATCTCAATGCTCCATGACACCTGTCATCACAATGCTCCATGGCCTTTGTCATCACAATGATCCATGTCCCCTATAATAGCAATGCTCCATGCCTTCTTCCTCACAATGCTCCAGAATTCTTCTCATTACAATGTTACATGACCGTAGCATAACAATGCTCCATGGCCGATGTCATCACAATGCTCCATGCCCCCTATAATCACAATGCCTCATGACATTTTCCTCACATTGCTCCAGAATTCTTGTCATCACAATGTTCCATGACCGTATCATCACAATGCTACATAACCCTGGTCATCACAGTTCTCCATGACCTTTGTCATCACAATGCTCTATGTCGCTTTTCATCACAATTCTCAATGACCACTTTAATCACTATGCTCGCTAACCATTTTCATCATATTTCTCTATTGTCATTACAATTCCCCATGGCCCCTTTCTTCACAATGCTCCCTGATGCCTGTCATCACAAAGCTCCATGGCTTTTGTTATCACAATGCTCCAGGACCAGTTTCGTAACAATACTCCATCACCCTTGTCATCACAGTGCACAATGAAACCTTTCATTACATTACTCCATGACACTTGTCATCACAATGCTCAATGGCCTTTATCGTCACAATGCTCCCAGGCACATTTCCTCATGATGTTCCATGAAAACTTTCATCACATTGCTCCATGACCGTTGTCATCACAATAGTCCATACCCTTGTCAACACAATGCTGCAAAATACCTGTCATCACAATTCTCCATGACTACTGTCATCACAATAATCTAGGACAATTTTCATAACAATGCTTCATGCCCCCAGTCATCACAGTGCTCCATGATACCTTTCATCAAAATACCTAGATGATCAATGTCATCACAATGCCCCATGACACCTGTCATCACAATTCGCTATGATCCTTGTCATCACAATACTCGATGAACCGTGTCATCACAGTGTTCCAGGACACATGTCATCATAATGATCCATGACTACTTTCATCACAATGCTCCAATACACCTGTCATCACAATGCTCCATGGCCCCTGTTTTCATATTGCTCCATGATCTCTTTGATCACAATGCTCCATGACCACTGTCATCACCATGCCTCATGACGTGTGTCATCTCAATGCTCCATGGCACCATTCATCACAATGCTCCATGAACTCATTCATCACAATGTTCCCTGCCCTTTTCATCACAATGCTCCATGGGCCCTGTCATCACAATGCACCATGCACTTTTCATCAAAATTCTCCAGAACTCTTGTCATCATAATGCTCCATGCCAATGTCATCAAAATGCCCCATGATACTTGTCATCACAATTCTCCATGGCCTTTGTCATCACAATGTTCCATGGCCCCTGTCATCAGAATTCTCCATGCCCTTGTCATCAAAATGCTCCAGAACTCTTTTTATCATAATGCTCCATGCCAATGTCATCAAAATGCCCCATGACACTTGTCATCACAATGCTCCATGGCCTTTGTCATCACAATGTTCCATGGCCCCTGTCATCACAGTGCTCCATGATACCTTTCATCACAATTCTAGATGACCACTGTTATAACAATGCCCCATGACAGATGTCATCACAATTCGCCATGGTCCTTGTCATCACAATGCTCCATGAACCGTGTCATCACAAGGTTCCAGGACACTTGTCATCACAACGATCCATGATCACTTTAATCACAATGCTCCATGAACCCTGTTGTCTCAATGCTCCATAGTCTTTGTTTTCACAATGCTCCATGGCTCCTGTAATCACAGTGCTCCATGACCCCTTTCATCACAATGCTCCAAGACTGCTGTCATCACAATGCCCCATGACGCCTGCCTTAACAAATCTCCAAGGCCTCTCTTACCAAAATGCTCCATGATCCCTGTCAGCACAATATTCGATGGCAATTTTCATCACAATGCTCCATTACCCTTGTCATCACAAAGTTCTCTGCCCATATCATCACAATGCTCCTTGTCACCTTTAATCACAATGCTCCATGCCCTTTCATCACAATGCTCCAGAATTCTTGTCATCGCAATGTTCCTGGACCGTGTCATCACAATGCTCCATGACCCTTTTCATCACAAAGCTCCATGTCCCCTGTCATCACAATGATCCATGACGCTTGTCATCACAAAGCTCCATGACCACTGTCATCACAATGCTCCATGACCGTTGTCATCACAAAGCTCCATGACCCCTGTCATCACATTGATCCATGACTCCTTTCCTCACAGTGCTCCAGTACCCTTTTCATCACAATGCTCCATGCCATTGTCAGCACAATGCTCCTTGGACCCTGTCATCAAAATGCTCCATCCCCTTTTCATCACAATGCTCCAGATATCCTATCATTACAATGCTCCATGCCCGTGTCAAGACAATTCTCCATGACTCATATCATCAAAATGCTTTATGAACCTTGTTATCAGAATATTGCATGACCCCTGTCATCAAAATGATCCATGACAGTTGTCATCACAATGCTGCATGATACGTTTCATCCCAACTCTCTGTGACCGCTGTCATCACAATGCTCCAGGACAATTTTCATCACAATGCTCCATGCCCCCTGTCATCACAGTGCCCCTTAACACCTGTAATCACAATGCTCCATGACCCTGTCATCACAATGCTAAATGACCCCTGTCATCACATTGTTCCATGGCCTATGTATTCACAATGCTCCATGGACCCTGTAATCGCACTGCTCCATGTTCCCTTTCAACACAATGTTCCATGAACCCTGTCATCACAACGTTCCATGAAAGTTGTCATCAAAAGTCTCCATGACCCTGGTCACCACAAGGTTCCCTGCTCTTGTCATCACAATGCTCCATAACCCTTGTAATCACAGTGGTACATGGCCTTGTCACCACAATACTCCATGGCCTCTGTCATCACCATGCTTCATGGTCTTTCACATCACAATGCGCTATGACCCCTGTCATCACTATGATTGGTGACCATTGTCATCACAATGCTCCAAGGCCCCTGTCATCACAATGCCTCATGGTCTTGTAATCACAAAGCTCAATGACCCCTGTCATCACAATGCTCCATGCCTTTGTCATCACAATGCTCCATGGCCTCTGTAATCACAATGCTCCAGAACACTTGTCAGCATAATACTCCATTCCCGTGTCATCCCATTGCTCAATGACATTTGTCATCAAAATGTTCCTTGGCCTTTGTCATCACAGTGATCCATGATAACTTTAATCAAAATTCTACATTACCATTTTCATCACACTGCAAGGTGACCAATGTCATCAAAATGCCCCATGACACGTGTCATCAGAATTCGCCTTGGCCCTTGTCATCTCAATGCTGTATGAACGGTGTCATCACTAGGTTCCAGGACACCTGTTATCACAGTAATCCATAACTACTTTCATCACAATGCTCCATGAACTCTTTTATCTCAATGCTCCATGGCCTTTGTATTCACAATGCTCCATTGTCCCGATAATCGCGTTGTTCCATGAACACATTCATCACAAAGTTCCTTGACAACTCTCACCATAATGCCCCAGGACATCTCTCATCACTGTGCTCCAAGGCCATCCCATCAAAATGCTCCATAATCTGTGTCAGCACAATATTGCATGAAACTTGTCCTCACAATGCTCCATGATCCCTGTAATCACAATGATCCCTGCCAATATCATCACAATGTTGCAGGCCTCCTCTAATCACATTGCTCCATGCCCTTATCATCACAATGCTCCCGGTCTGTTGTCATCACCATGCTTCATGCCCGTGTCATCACAATACTCCATGAATCTTGTCTTCACAATGCTCCATGGCCCATGTCATCACAATTCTCCATGACCCCTGTCATCACAATGCTCTATGGCCTTTGTCATCACAATGCTCTGTGACCCCTGTCAACACAATGCCTGATGACCCCTGTTATCAAAATGCTAAATGGCACTTGTCATCACAATGCTCTATGACGCCTGTCATCACTATTCTCCATGTCACTTGTTATGACAATGCTCCATGGCCTCTGTAATCACTATACTCCATGATCCCTTTCATCACAATGCCGAATGCCACCTCTCATCACAATTCTCCATGGCATTTGTCATCACGATGCTCCATGACACTTGCCATCACAATGCTCGATGGCCCTTGTCATCACAATGTTCCTTGGTGCTTTTCATCAAAATGATCCATGACAACTTTCATCAAGATACACCAAGATTTGTTTCATCAAAATGCTCCATGGCCCTTGTCATTACAAATCCACATGATCCATTTCATCACAATTCTCCATGGCAACTTACATAAAAATGCTCCATGCCCCTGTCATCACAATGCCCAATGATACCTGTTTTTACAATGATCCATGACCCTTGTCATCACAAGGCTCCATGTCCCTTATATTCACAATGCTCCATGGCACTTGTCATCACAATGCTCCATAGCGCTTTTCATCGCAATGCTCCACGACCGCTTTCAGCACAATGCCCCATGACCCCTTTCATCACAATTCGCAATGACCCTTGTCATCACAATACTCGATGAACCGTGTCATCCCAGTGTTCCAGGACACATGTCATCACAATGATCCATGACTACTTTCATCACAATGCTCCATGGCCCCTGTTATCATGTTGCTCCATGATTTCTTTCACCGCAATGCTCCATGACCACTGTCATCTAAATGCTTCATGGCCCCTTTCATCACAATGCTCCATTAACCAAGTCATCACAATGTTCCCTGCTCTTTTCATCAAAATGCTCCATTGGACCTGTCATCACAATGCTCCACGCCCTTGTCATCAAAATGCTCCAGAACACTTGTCAAAATAATGCTCCATGCCAATGTCATCAAAATGCCCCATGACACTTGTCATCACAATGCTCACTGGCGTTTGTCATGACAATGTTCCATGGCCCCTGTCATCAGAGTGCTCCATGATACCTTTCATCACAATTCTAGATGACCACTGTCATCACAATGCTCCATGACAGATGTCATCACAATTCGCCATGGTCCTTGTCATCACAATGCTCCATGAACGGTGTCATCACAAGGTTCCAGGACACTTGTCATCACGATCACCCATGATCACTTTCATCACAATGCTCCATGAACCCTTTCATCTCAATGCTCCATAGCCTTTGTATTCACAATTCTCCATGGCCCCTGTAATCACAATGCTCCATGACCACTTTCATCACAATACTCCAAGATCGCTGTCATCACAATGCCCCATGACGCCTGCCTTCACAAATCTCCAAGGCCTCTCTTACCAAAAAGCTCCATGATCCCTGTCAGCACAATGTTCCATGACAATTTTCATCACAATTCTCCATGACACCTGTCATCACAAAGTTCTCTGCCCATATCATCACAATGCTCCTTGTCATCTTTAATGACAATGCTCAATGACCTTTCATTACAATGCTCAGAATTCTTGTCATCGCAATGTTCCTTGACCGTGTCATCACAATGCTCCATGACACTTGTCATCACAAAGCTCCATGACCCCTGTCATCACAATGATCCATGACCCTTTTCATCACAAAGCTCCATGACACCTGTCATCACAATGATCCATGGCCCTTGTAATCACAGTGCCCCGTGACCCCTGTAAGCACAATGCTATATGGCCCTTGTCATCACAGTGCTCCAAGCCATTGTCATCACACTGCTCCATGGCCCCTGTAATCACAATGTTCCATGCCCTTGTCATCACAAGGCTCCAGAATTCTTGTCATTATAACGCTCCATGTCTGTTTCACCATGCTCCATGACACTTGTCATCACAATGCTCCATGGCCCCTCTCATTACTGTGCTCCATAATAACCTTAATCACATTTCTAGATGACCACTGCCATCACAATGCCCCATGACATTGTCATCACAATACGCCATGACCATTGTCATTACAATGTTCCATGAACCATGTCATCACAGGGTCCCATGACATTTGTCATCACAATGATCCATTACCACTTTCATCACAATGCTCCATGACCACTCTGTTCTCAATGCCCCATGGCCTTTGTATTCACAATGCTCCATGGTCCCTGTTATCACAGTGTTCCATAACACTTTTCATCGTAATGCTCCATTACAACTGGCATCTCAATGCCCCATGATGACTGTCATCACAATTCTCCAAGGCCCCTCTCATCCCAATGCTCCATGACACTTGTCCTCACATTGCTCCATAACACCTGTCATCACAGTGTTCCAGGCCCATGTCATCACAATGCTCCATGTCCCCTATAATCACAATGCTCCATGCCTTCTTCCTCACAATGCTCCAGAATTCTTGTCATCACAATGTTCCATGACCGTGGCATCACAATGCTCCATGGCCCTTGTCATCACAATTCTCCAGAATTCTTGTCATCACAATGTTCCATAACCGTGTCATCAGAATGCTACATGACCCTGGTCATCACACTTCTTCCAGACTTTTCTCATCACAATGCTCTATGTGGCTTTTCATCACAATTCTCAATGACCACTTTAATCACTATGCTCGCTGACCAGTTTCATCACATTTCTCTATTGTCATTACAAGCCCCATGGCCACTTTCTTCACAATGCTCCATGATGCCTCTCATCACAATGCTCCAGGACCAGTTTCATCACAATACTCCATCCCCCTTGTCATCACAGTGCACAATGAAACCTTTCATTACAATGCTTCATGACACTTGTCATCACAATGCTCTATGGCCTTTATCGTCACAATGTTCCCAGGCACTTTTTAACACGATGTTCCATGAAATCTTTCATCATATTGCTCCATGACCATTGTCAGCACAATAGTCCATACACTTGTCAACACAATGCTGCATAATCCCTGTCATCACAATTCTCCATGAGTGCTGTCATCACAATAATCCAGGACAATTTTCATAACAATGCTTCATGCCCCCAGTCATCACAGTGCTCCATGATACCTTTCATCACAACTCCTAGATGATCAATGTCATCAAAATTCCCCATAACACCTGTCATCACAATTCGCTATGACCCTTGTCATCACAATACTCGATGAACCGTGTCATCACAGTGTTCCAGAACACATGTCATCACAATGATCCATGACTACTTCATCACAATGTTCCAATGCACCTGTCATCACAATGCTCCATGGACCCTGTTATCATATTGCTCCATGATCACTTTCATCACAATGCTCCATGACCACTGTCATCACCATGCCCCATGACGCCTCTCTTATCAAGGCTCCATGGCCCCTTTCATCACAATGCTCCATGAACCCAGTCATAACAGTGTTCCCTGTCCTTTTCATCACAATGCTCCTTGGGACCTGTCATCACAATGCTCCATGCCCTTGTCATCAAAATGCTCCAGAACTCTTGTCATCAAAATGCTCCATGCCAATGTCATCAAAATGCCCCATGACACTTGTCATCACAATGCTCCATGGCCTTTGTCATCACAATGTTCCATGGCCCCTGTCATCACAGTGCTCCATGATACCTTTCATCACAATTCCAAATGACCACTGTCATCACAATGCCCCATGACAGATGTCATCAAAATTCGCCATGGTCCTTGTCATCACAATGCTCCATGAACCGTGTCATCACAAGGTTCCAGGACACTTGTCATCACAATGATCCATGATCACTTTCATCACAATGCACCATGAACCCTGTCGTCTCAATGCTCCATAGTCTTTGTATTCACAATGCTCCATGGCTCCTGTAATCACAGTGCTCCATGACCCCTTTCATCAAAATGCTCCAAGTCCGCTGTCATCACAATGCTCCATGCCCCTTCATCACAATGCTCCAGAATTCTTGTCATCGCAATGTTCCTTAACCGTGTCATCACAATGCTCCATGATGCTTGTCATCACAAATCTTCATGACCCCTGTCATCACAATGATCCATGACACTTCTCATCACAAAGCTCCATGACCCGTGTCATCACAATGATCCATGACGCTTGTCATCACAAAGCTCCATGACCACTGTCATCACAATGCTCCATGACCCTTGTCATCACAAAGCTCCATGACCCCTGTCATCACATTGATCCATGAATCCTTTACTCACAGTGCTCCCGTACCCTTTTCATCACAATGCTCCATGCCATTGTCAGCACAATGCTCCTTGGATCCTGTCATCAAAATGCTCCATCCCCTTTTCATCACAATGATCCAGATATCCTATCATTACAATGCTCCATGCCCGTGTCAACACAATGCTCCATGACCCATGTCATCAAAATGCTTTATGAACCTGGTTATCAGAATATTCCATGACCCCTGTCATCAAAATGATCCATGACAGTTGTCATCACAATGCTGCATGATACCTTTTATCCCAACTCTCTGTGACCGCTGTCATCACAATGCTCCAGGACAATTTTCATCACAATGCTCCATGCCCCCTGTCATCACAGTGCCCCTTAACACCTGTAATCACAATGCTCCCTGACCCTGTCATCACAATGCTACATGACCCCTGTCATCACATTGTTCCATGGCCTATGTATTCACAATGCTCCATGGACCCTGTAATCACACTGCTCCATGTTCCCTTTCAACACAATGGTCCATGAACCCTGTCATCACAACGTTCCATGAAAGTTGTCATCAAAAGTCTCCATGACCCTGGTCACCACAAGGTTCCCTGCTCTTGTCATCACAATGCTCCATGACCCTTGTAATCACAGTGGTACATGGCCTTGTCACCACAATGCTCCATGGCCTCTGTCATCACCATGCTCCATGGTCTTTCTCATCACAATGCTCTATGACCCCTGTCATCACTATGCTTGATGACCATTGTCATCACAATGCTCCAAGGCCCCTGTAATCACAATGCCTCATGGTCTTGTAATCACAAAGCTCCATGGCCCCTGTAATCACAATGCTCCAGAACACTTGTCAGCATAATACTCCATTCCCGTGTCATCCCATTGCTCAATGACATTTGTCATCAAAATGTTCCCTGGCCTTTGTCATCACAGTGATCCATGATAACTTTAATCAAAATTCTACATGACCATTGTCATCACAATGCAAGGTGAGCAATGTCATCACAATGCCCCAAGACACGTGTCATCACAATTCGCCTTGGCCCTTGTTATCTCCATGCTGTATGAACCGTGTCATCACTAGGTTTCAGGACACTTGTCATCAAAGAGATCCATGACAACATTCATCACAATGCCCCATGAACTCTGTTATCGCAATGCTCCATGGCCATTGTATTCCCAATGTTCCATTGTCCCGATAATCGCATTGCTCCATGAACACTTTCATCACAATGCTCCTTGACCACTGTCACCGTAATGACCCAAGACGTTTCTCATCACTGTGCTCCAAGGCCACTCTCATCAAAATGCTCCATGATCTGTGTCAGCCCAATATTGCATGACAGTTGTCATCACAATGCTCTATGATCCCTGTAATCACAATGATCCCTACCAATAACATCACAATGTTCCATGTCTCCTGTAATCACAATGCACCATGCCCTTGTCATCACAATGCTCCAGGTCTGTTTTCATCACCATGCTTCATGCCCGTGTCATCACAATGCTCCATGAATCTTGTCTTCACAATGCTCCATGGCCCATGTCATCACAATGCTCCGTGACTCCTGTCAACACAATGCCTGATGACTCCTGTCATCAAAATGCTAAATGGCACTTGTCATCACAATGCTCTATGACGCCTGTCATCACTATTTTCCATGTCACTTGTTATCACAATGCTCCATGGCCCCTCTAATCACAGTACTCCATGACCCCTATCATCACAATGCCCAATGCCACCTCTTATCACAATTCTCCATGGCATTTGTCATCACGATGCTCCATGACACCTGTCATCACAATGCTCCATGACACTTGTCATCACAATGCTCGATGGCCCTTGTCATCACAATGTTCCTTGGTGTTTTCATCACAATGCTCCATGACAACTCTCATCAAAATACTCCAAGATTTGTTTCATCACAATGCTCCATGGCCCTTGTCATTACAAATCCACATGATCCCTTTCATCACAATTGTCCATGGCAACTTACATAAAAATGCTCCATGCCCCAGTCATCACAATGCCCAAAGATACCTGTTCTTACAATGATCCATGACTCTTGTCATCACAAGGCTCCATGTCCCTTGTATTCACATTGATCCAGGGCCCTTGTCATCACAATGCTCCATAGCGCTTTTCATCGCAATGCTCCATGACCGCTTTCAGCACAATGCCCCATGACCCCTGTCATCATGATGCTCAACTGCCCTTGTCATCAAAAGTCTCCATGAAACATTTCCTCACAATGCTCCAGTACGCCTTTCATCCAAATTCCCCATGGCCACTGTCATCACAATTCTCCATGACCACTGTCATCATAATGGTCCATGACCCGTTTCATCTCAATGCTCCATGACACCTGTCACCACAATGCTCCATGGCCTTTGTCATCACAATGCTCCATGTCCCCTATGATCAAAATGCTCCATGCCTTTTTCCTCACAATGCTCCAGAATTCTTGTCATCACAATGTTCCATGCCCTTGTCATCACAATGCTCCAGGTCTGTTGTCATCACCATGCTTCATGCCCGTGTCATCACAATGCTCCATGAAACTTGTCTTCACAATGCTCCATGAAACTTGTCTTCACAATGCTCCATGGCCCATGTCATCACAGTGTTCCATGACCCGTGTCATCACAATGCTCTATGGCCCCTGTAATCACAATACTCCATGCCCTTGTCATCACAATGCTCCAGAACTCTTGTCATTGTAATGCTCCATGTCCGTTTCATCACCATGCTCCATGACACTTTTCATCACAATGCTCCATGGCCCCGCTCATTACTGTGCTCCATAATAACTTTAATCACATTTCTAGATGACCACTGCCATCACAATGCCCCATGACATTGTCACCACAATTCGCCATGACCATTGTCATCACAATGCTCCATGAACCATGTCATCACAGGGTCCCAGGACACTTGTCATCACAATGATCCATTACCACTTTCATCACAATGCTCCATGACCACTGTCATCTCAATGCTCCATGGCCTTTGTATTCACAATGCTCCATGGCCCCTGTAATCACAGTGCTCCATAACACCTTTCATCATAATGCTCCATGAGCACTGCCATCTCAATGCCCCATGACGCCGGTCATCACAATTCTCCAAGGCCCCTCTCATCACAATGCTCCAAGACACTTGTCATCAGAATGCTCCATGGCCTTTGTCATCACAATGTTCCATGGCCCCTGTCATCACAGTGCACCTGATACATTTCATCACAATTCTAGATGAACACTGTTATCACAATGCCCCATGACAGATGTCATCACAATTCGCCAGGGTCTTTGTCATCACAATGCTCCATGAACCGTGTCATCACAAGGTTCCAGGATATTTGTCATCACAATGATCCATGATCATTTTCATCACAATGCTACATGAACCCTGTCATCTCAATGTTCCATAGCCTGTGTATTTACAATGCTCCATAGCCCCTGTAATCACAGTGCTCCATGACCCCTTTCATCACAATGCTCCAAGACCGCTGTCATAACAATGCCTCATGACGCCTGCCATCACAAATCTCCAAGGCCTCTCTTACCAAACAGCTCCATGATCCCTGTCAGCACAATGTTCCATGACACTTTTCATCACAATGCTCCATGACCCCTGTCATCACAAAGTTCTCTGCCCATATCATCACAATGCTCCTTGTCACCTTTAATCACAATGCTCTATGCCCTTTCATCACAATGCTCCAGAATTCTTGTCATCACAATGTTCCTTGACAGTGTCATCACAATGCTCCATGCCATTGTCATCACAATGCTCCATAGGCCCTGTAATCACAATGTTCCAAGCCCTTGTCATCACAATGCTCCTGAACACTTGTCATCATGATACTGCATTCCCATGTCATCACAATGCTCCATGGCCCGTCTAATCACAATGCTCCATGCCCTTATTATCACAATGCTCCAGAACACTTGTCATCATAATACTCCATTGCTGTGTCATCCTATTGCTCAATGACACTTGTCATCAAAATGTTCCTTGGCCTTTGTCATCACAGTGTTCCATGATACCTTTAATCAAAATTCTACATGACCACTGTCATCACAATGCAAGATAACCAATGTCATCACAATGCCCTATGACACGTGTCATCACAATTCGCCTTGGCCCTTGTCATCTCAATGCTGTATGAACCGTGTCATCACTAGGTTCCAGGACACTTGTCATCACAGTGATCCATGACCACTTTCATCACAATGCTCCATGAACTCTGTTATCTCAATGCTCCTTGGCCTTTGTATTCACAATGCTCCATTGTCCCGATAATCGCGGTGCTCCATGAACACTTTAATCACAATGCTCCTTGACCACTGTCACCATAATGCCCCATGACGTCTCTCATCACTGTGCTCCAAGGCCACTCTCATCAAAATGCTCCATGATCTGTGTCAGCACAATATTGCATGACACTTGTCATCACAATGCTCCATGGTCCCTGTAATCACAATGATTCCTGCCAATGTCATCACAATGCTCCATGTCTCCTGTAATCACAATGCTCCATGCCCTTTTCATCACAAAGCTCCAGGCCTGTTGTCATCACCATGCTTCATTCCCGTGTCATCACAACGCTCAATGAAATTTGTCTTCACAATGCTCCATGGCCCATGTCATCACAGTGCTCCATGACCCCTGTCATCACAATGCTCTATGGCTTTGTCATCACAATGCTCTGTGACCCCTGTCAACACAATGCCTGATGAACCCTGTCATCAAAATGCTAAATGTCACTTGTCATCACAATGCCCTATGATGCCTGTCATCACTATTCTATATGTCACTTGTTATCAGAATGCTCCATGGCCCCTGTAATCACAGTACTCCATGAACCCTTTCATCACAATGCACAATGCCTCCTCTAATCACAATTCTCCATGGCATTTTTCATCAAGATGCTCCATGACACCTGTCATCACAATGCTTCATGACACTTGTCATAACAATGTTCGATGGCCCTTGCCATCACAATGTTCTTTGGAGCTTCTAATCGCAATGCTCCATGACAACTTTCATCAAAATACTCCAAGATTTGTTTCATCACAATGCTCCATGGCCCTTGTCATTACAAAGCCACATGATTCCTTTCATCATAATTCTCCATGGCAACTTACATATAAATGCTCCATTCCCCTGTCATCACACTGCCCAATGATACCTGTTTTTACAATGATCCATGACCCTTGTCATCACAAGGCTCCATGTCCCTTGTATTCACAATGCTCCAGGGCCCTTGTCATCACAATGCTCCATAGCGCTTTTCATCGCAATGCTCCATGACCGCTTTAAGCACAATGCCCCATGACCACTGTCATCACGCTGCTCCATGGCCCTTGTCTTCACAATGCTCCATGAAACATTTCCTCACAATGCTCCAGTACGCCTTTCATACAAATTCCCCATGCCCTTGTCATCACAATGCTCCAGAACACTTGTCATCATAATATTCCATTCCCGTGGCATCCCATTGGTCAATGACACTTGTCATTAAAATGTTCCTTGGCCTTTGTCATCACAGTGCTCCATCATACATTTAATCAAAATTCTACATGACAACAGTCATCACAATGCAAGATGATCAATGTCATCACAATGCCCCATGACAAGTGTCATTACAATTCGCCTTGGCCCTTGTCATCTCAATGCTGTATGAACCGTGTCATCACTAGGTTCCAGGACACTTGTCATCACAGTGATCCATGACCACTTTCATCACAATACTCGATGAACTCTGTTATCTCAATGCTCCATGGCCTTTGTATTCACAATGCTCCATTGTCCCGATAATAGCGTTGCTCTATGAACACTTTCATCACAATGCTCCTTGACCATTGTCACCATAATGCCCCATGACGTCTCTCATCACTGTGCTCCAAGGCCACTCTGATCAAAATGCTCCATGATCTGTGTCAGCACCATATTGCATGATAATTTTCATCACAATGCTCCATGATTACTGTAATCACAATGATCGCTGCCAATGTCATCACAATGCTCCAGGTCTGTTGTCATCAGCATGCTTCATGCCCGTGTCATCACAATGCTCCATGAATCTTGTCTTCACAATTCTCCATGGCCCATGTCATCACAGTGCTCCATGACCCCTGTCATCACAATGCTCTATGGCCTTTGTCATCGCAATGCTCCATGACCCATGTCATCACAATGCTCTATGGCGTTTGTCATCACAGTGCTCCGTGACCCGTCTCAACACAATGCCTGATGACCCCTGTCATCAAAATGCTAAATGGCACTTGTCATCACAATGCTCTATGAGGCCTGTCATCACTATTTTCCATGTCACTTGTTATCACAATGCTCCATGGCCCCTGTAATTACAGATCTCCTTGACCCTTATCATCACAATGCCCAATGCCACCTCTCATCACGAAGCTCCATGACACCTGTCATCACAATGACCCATGACACTTGTCATCACAAAGCTTGATGGCCCTTGTCATCACAATGTTCCTTCATGCTTTTCATCTCAATGCTCCATGACACCTGTCATCACAAAGCTTCATGGCCTTTGTCATCACAATGTTCCATGGCCCCAGTAAACACAGTGCTCCCTGATCCGTTTCATTTCAATGCTCCATGACCTCACTCATCACAATGCCCCATGACCCCTCTAATCACAGTGTTCCATGGCCCTTGTCATCACAGTGCTCCAAGCCTGTGTCATCACACTGCTCCATGGCGCCTGTAATCACAATGCTCCATGCCCTTGTCATCACAAGGCTCCAGAACACTTGTCATTATAATGCTCCATGTCCGTTTCACCACCATGCTCCATGACACTTGTCATCACAATGCTCCATGGCCCCTCTCATTACTGTGCTCCATAATAACTTTAATCACATTTCTAGATGACCACTACCATTACAATGCCCCATGACATTGTCATTACAATTCGCCATGACCAATTTCATCACAATGCTCCTTGAACCATGTCATCACAGGGTCCCAGGACACTTGTCATCACAATGATCCATTACCACTTTCATCACAATGCTCCATGACCACTGTCATCTCAATGCCTCATGACGCCTGTCATCACAATGCTCCAAGACACGTGTCATTATATTGCTCCATCACACCTGTCATCACAGTGTTCCCTGCCCATGTCATCACAATACTCCATGTCCCCAATAATCACAATGATCCATGCCTTTATCCTCACAATGCTCCAGAATTCTTGTCATCACAGTGTTCCATGACCGTGGCATCACAATGCTCCATGGCCCTTGTCATCACAATGCTCCAGAATTCTTGTCATCACAATGTTCCATGGATTTTGTTATCACCATGCTCCAGAACAAGTTTCCTCACAATATTCCATCCTCCTTTCATCACAGTGTACAATGTAAACTTTTATTACAATGCTCCATGACACTTGTCACCACAATGCTCCATGGCCTTTGTCATCACAATGTACCATGGCCCCTATCATCACAGTGCTCCATGATATTTTCATCACAATTCTAGATGACTACTGTCATCACAATGCCCCATGACAGATGTCATCACAATTCGCTATGTTCCTTGTCATCACAATGCTCCATGAACCGTGTCATCAAAAGGTTCCAGGACACTTGTCATCAGAATCATCCATGACCCCTTTCATCACAATGCCCAATGCCACCTCTCTTCACAATTCTCCATGGCATTTGTCATCACGTTGCTCCATGACACCTGTCACCACAATGCCCAATGACACTTGTCATCACAATACTCGGCCCTTGTCATCACAATGTTCCTTGGTGCATTTCATCACAATGCTCCATGACAACTTTCATCAAAATACTCCAAGATTTGTTTCATCACAATGCTCCATGGCCCTTGTCATTACAAATCCCCATGATCCGTTTCATCACAAATCTCCATGGCAAATTACATTAAAATGCTCCATGTCCCTGTCATCACAATGCTCAATGATACCTGTTTTTACAATGATCCATGACAATTGTCATCACAAGGCTTCATGTCCCTTGTATTCACAATGCTCCATGGCCCTTGTCATCACAATGCTCCACAGCTTTTGTTATCACCATGCTCCAGGACCCGTTTCATCACAATACTCCATCCCCCTTGTCATCACAGTGCACAATGAAACCTTTCATTACAATGCCCCATGACAAGTGTCATCACAATTCGCCTTGGCCCTTGTCATCTCAATGCTGTATGAACCGTGTCATCACTAGGTTCCAGGACACTTGTCATCACAATGCTCCATGAAATCTGTTATCTCAATGTTCCATGGCCTTTGTATTCACAATGCTCCATTGTCCTGATAATCGCATTGCTCCGTGAACACTTTCATCACAATGCTCCTTGACCACTGTCACCCTAATTCCCCATGACGTCTCGCCTCACTGTCTTCCAAGGCCACTCTCATCAAAATGCTCCATGATCTGTGTCAGCACAATATTGCATGACACTTGTCATCACAATGCTCCATGATGCCTGTCATCACAATGCTCCATGAATTTGTTATCACAATGCTCCAGGACCAGTTTCATCACAATACTCCATCCCCCTTTTCATCACAGTGCACAATGAAACCTTTCATTACAATGCTCCATGACACTTGTCATCACAATGCTCAATGGCCTTTATCGTCACAATGCTCCCAGGCACTTTTCATCACGATGTTCCATGAAAACTTACATCACTTTGCTCCACGACCATTGTCATCACAATAGTCCATACCCTTGTCAACACAATGCTGCATAATCCCTGTCATCACAATTCTCCTTGACTGCTGTCATCACGATAATCCAGGACAATTTTCAGAACAATGATTCATTCCCCCAGTCATCTCAGTGCTCCATGATACCTTTCATCACAATTCCTAGATGATCAATGTCATCACAAGGCCCCATGACACCTGTCATCACAATTTGCTATGACCCTTGTCATCACAATACTCGATGAACCGTGTCATCACAGTGTTCCAGGGCACCTGTCATCCCAATGATCCATGACGACTTTCATCACAATGCTCCAATACACCTGTCATCACAATGCTCCATGGCCCCTGTGATCATATTGCTCCATGATCACTTTCATCACAATGATCCATGACCAATGTCATCACCATTCCTAATGACGCCTGTCATCTCAATGCTCCATGGCACCTTCATCACAATGCTCCATGAACCCATTCATCACAATGTTCCCTGTCCTTTTCATCACAATGTTCCATGGGCCCTGTCATCACAATGCTCCATGCGCTTGTCATCAAAATGCTCCAGAACTCTTGTCATCATAATGCTCCATGCCAATGTCATCAAAATGCCCCATGACACTTGTCATCACAATGCTCCACGTCATTTGTCACCACAATGCTCCATGACCCTTGTCATAACAATGGTCCATGGCCTTGTCATCACAATGTTCCATGGCCTCTGACATCACTATGCTCTATGGTTTTTCTCATCACAATGCTCTTTGACCCCTGTCATCACAATGCTTGATGACCATTGTCATCACAATGCTCCAAGAACCCTGACATCACAATGCTCCATGCCGTTGACATC